>NC_083775.1:41372996-41672996 GCF_963514075.1 Conger conger
CCTGGCAAAACAAAATGGTAAGCTCTCAAGCTGCGTTGCTGTGTT
Source organism: Conger conger (assembly GCF_963514075.1). Taxonomy (NCBI): domain Eukaryota; kingdom Metazoa; phylum Chordata; class Actinopteri; order Anguilliformes; family Congridae; genus Conger; species Conger conger. The sequence goes on from NC_083775.1 coordinate 41,373,042, forward strand.
CTAAGCCAATTTAAATAGGTGTGCTCAGAACGATGCTGGGTATATTAGATTTGGAAAAGTAGTTGTTAGTGAGTGCATAACTTTAAGCAGATGTGTTGTTATTGCTGCGGGCTGTACAGTAGATTTTTGAAATTGCTATTTTGAACAGCTGCGGTTAGAGCCTGAGCTAGTTTGTTTCATCGGCGTGTCTTAATCACTGATACTGGTTTGCTACCCTCTCTGTCCCCCTGTCTCAAAGCCACCTCACACATCCCCTCCCAGTCCTTGGATATCCGACACCCTCCGTACCTCCTGGGCCAGCCTCCGTGCAGCAGAGAGGAAGTGGGGAAAATCCAGAGATCCATCAGACCTCACAACTTACCAGTCTCTCCTGGCGGCATTCTCTCCTGCTGTCGGTGCCGCCAAGGTAAAATACTATCAAACACAAATTTAGAACTCCACTTCTAACCCCCGGAAACTGTTCTCCATATATCCTCTCTCCTCAGCACACCGCCTCCTCCACCTCAGTCCTCCTTCACTGCTGATGACTTTGCAGATTTTTACGATGAGAAGGTCACAGACATCCGCAGATCCTTTACAACCCCCTCTCTGTGCCCCTCCCCTCCTCTCGACCTATCCTTTCCTTTTCCACTTTCTTTACAGACTCTGATGTTTCTCAACTCCTGCTCTCCCACCGCCCTACAATCTGTGCCCTTGACCCTATCCCCTGTTTCTCCTCCAGACTATCACACCTGACATCCTCCCATTTGTCACCTCCCTTGTCAACTCCTCCCTGTCTTCTGGCTGTTTTCCATCATCCTCCAAGAGGGCCCACATCTCTCCGCTGCTAAAAAAGCCTACCCTGGATCCCTCCATCATCCAGAACTACCGCCCGGTATCTCTTCTTCCTTTTCTATCCAAAACAATTGAACAAGCTGCTTCTAATCAACTTTCTTCTTTCTTTTCTAAAAACAACCTGCTAGACCCCCATCAGTCTGGCTTCAGACCTGGCCACTCGGCCGCACTCTTCTCCATCAGTGAATCACTCCATGCCGCACGAGCAGCCTCCCTCTCCTCTGCTCTCATTCTTCTAGATCTCTCTGCTGCCTTTCACACTGTGGATCACTCCATCCTCTTGTCCTCCCTGTCAGCAATGAGGATCTGTGGCACAGCCCCGAACTGGATCAAGTCCTACCTCTCTGGGCCCTCCTTCCTCCTTTCTTGGGCTTGACACCTTGGGCTTGACACACTATTGACACCTTGGCCCCTTGCCACAGGAGTTCCCCAGGGCTCAGTCCTAGGCCTTCTCTCTTTACACTCGTTCCCATGGCCCTGTTATCACTGCACATGGTCTATCCTACCACTGCTATGAAGATGATACACAACTCTTCATCTCATTCCCAGCATCTGACACACAGGTTTCAGCCCGTATCTCTGCTTGCCTGAGTGACATCCAGAGCTGGATGGACAACCACCATCTAAAGCTTAACCCAGGTAAGACTGAAATGATATTAATTCTTGCAATTACCTCTCCCCATCTGGATCTCTCCATTTCCCTAGGGGATACCTCACTGATGCCATCACCCTGTGCAAGGAGCCTCGGAGTGGTGACGGACAGCAGACTGTCCCTCTCCAAGAACATTGTGGCGGTAACCCGGTCATGCAGGTTCTTCCTATACAACATCTGGAGAATCCACCCCTTTCTCACCCCCTACTCGACCCAGCTCCTGGTCCAAGTGATGGTTTTGTCCCGCCTGGACTGCAACTCCCTCTTGGCTGGCCTCCCAGCGTCCGCCATCAGACCCCTCCAACTTATCCATAATGCAGCAGCTCATCTGGTCTTCAACCTTCCTAAACACTCGCATGTCACCCCTCTGCTTGCTTCCCTCCACTGGCTACAAACATTGGTGCTAGCCTTACAAGCAGTAAAGGGGTCTTCCCCAGCTTACCTCCAAAGAATCATCAGACCCTACACCCCTGCCAGACCTCTTCGTTCAGCCACCACAGGCTGCTTGGTGCCTCCCCCTCTCCGAACTTCCACCTCCTGTTCACGACTACTGTCTGTTCTGGCTCCACGGAGGTCAGAACAGCAGAATCTCTTGCCATCTTCAAGCGCAGACTGAAGACGCACCTCTTCAAGCTGCACCTCTCCCTGTCCCTCCCTACCTCCCTGTAAACCTTAATTGTTGTCTTTCTTTGATTTACTTGTGTATCAGGATGTTTAGTTTAGTTAGGTAAGCAGTGTTTGGCTAGGTAAGCGGTTTGTTCATACATTTCCGTGTTGCGGTACTACAATAAAATAAAATAAAAAGATGATCATCTTTGTTGTGCAGGTAGCAGTTGAAATTGTACTTCCCTCAAAGGTCTTTCAGTGCACTTATCCCTTTGCACTTTGTTGTACGTCGCTCTGGATAAGAGCGTCTGCCAAATGCCAATAATGTAACATAATGCCTTAATACTGACACTGCACTGGCATAGCTAACAGGATGAACCCTTCCGCTTATGACCTGGTTCAATAAGGTCCATCGCTAAGCTAACGAGATTAGTCCCTCTGGTTATGACCTGGTTTATTATGTGGTGGTAAAGTGGATGTTTCGGGAACGATACTTCTGGTAGACTCCTCCCTATTAAATAAAGCAGCAAAAGCTAAATATAAGCAAACTACGTAGCACTGAAGTCTGGGTTCAAAGTATGTGTTTCATTTTTGAAATACAAAGCTATATGTATATGCTGAATATAATGACATTTCAATTGGTAAAATGTCGTGTTTTAAGATTTTATATCGCCAAGATCGCTGAGCTAAAACTCTGTCACCCATAATGCTTTCCCTTTCATAGTGACAAAATCTCAATTGGACAATCCTAATGTCACTGGTATTCATTTATCGTCTCGACCTGTACGTCCCGACCTGTACGATTTGAAAATCAGATTTAACCGGCATCATTTCAGTTTATAAAACTGATTTTACAAATGTATCCTATTTGTAATCAGTAGCTTATCAATGAGAACTTGCAACCAATGTCAAGTGCAATTAGGGGAAAAAATCCATGGCAGTGAATGTTTTGGTTCGTCCCATGAGACTGGCCAGCCAAGGATAGACCAGGGGCCTCATTTATAAACCTTGCGTAGGCACAAAAGAATGCGTAGGCCACTTTCTAAGCAAACTTTGGCATTTATAAAAAACGAACTTGACGGGAAAATGTGCGGTCCTCCACGGAAACTCTGACCCATGCGTACGCATATTAACTGGAGAAATGAGAAACTGCGACTCCGATGGCAATGGGATGAAACGTGAGAAATGGTGTGAAATTGATACTGTTGTGTCCTGTGCCTTTAATGCTCGTGACGTAAGACCAGGAAAACAGGAAGTGAAACAGGATGTAAAATGGTATAAAGATTTGCCGGGAGTTGTGGGTGGGTATGGCTGCTGTAAGGACGTGCTTCGTCCCTGTTATACTTATTAAAGTGTTGTATTGTTGAATCTCGCTATACGGGTTCTCTCCCTTCCTAAGTGCAACACAACATTTGGCGACGAGAGAAGTCGAAAATGATACAACAGATACCACTGTGTGAAATAAATCGAAATTGATTGTTGTTGATTGTACTCTTAAAGGGTTCTGATTTTCTGCATGTTTACACTAGGACTCGGAACTATACTGTCCTCTCAGGTCCTCTTTGCACTTGTTCTTGTGTTTAATTTGCACTTTGTTGTACGTCGCTCTGGATAAGAGCGTCTGCTAAATGCCATGTAATGTAATGTAATTTAATGAAATATAACCTCTCACGTATCATATATGAAGAGTTAATTTGCAAAAACAGATAAAAGCCTCTCTTACAACGAATAAACAAACAGCTGTCTGATTGATGCTCCCTGGAGTGCCCAAAAAATATGATTTAGGATGATAAATATAAACGGAGATGTTGTTGTAAAATAATCCCTCAAATATGTAGACGAATTGTTAAACAATACTTCATGTTATTAAATGTATTCTCATAAATAATATGATGCCGTTTACAATGCGTCAGTCGGGCAGATACGTGTGCATAGTTTCATATATTGTCATCATATTCATATATTATGTGTTTATAATGTGTTTATTGTTATGGATTTTTGTTTGTTTTATCTCTTAATTTTGTAACTGTGTTTTCAATGGTGCTAGACAAATAACGTGTATTATTATCATTATTATTATTATTATTATTATTATTATTATCATCGTCATCATCACATTCGTTGTGCAGAACTGTTCGTCATTTACAATCAGGATAATTCCCACACCTGTAGCTTTTCAGAGGCAATAAAATGGCTGAAATCCCTTTTCTTGGCCTTCTTTTCAGCGTTTGCCATTGCCGTCTTCGTGAAATGCATATTCATTAGGGGTGTTTCACTGCCTATTTATAGGCAACTGTGGGCGGGACATGAAGCTGGCAAAGTTGCGCCACATTTAGAGTTGATTGTGATTTATAAAGGAAAACTGGTGTGGGACGTGCGTATGCACTGTTTTATAAATCAGAATATTTTTTGGCGTACGCACGTCCTGGGTTTCATGCTTACGCAACCTTTTGACGTGAATCCTACGCACAGTTTTATAAATGAGGCCCCAGATCTCTGATGTTGCTTTTCCTACAAAGATTTGACCGTTTGCTCGTAACTACAATGCTTTGTAATTTTGTGGTTGCAGAATGCTTTAAGGCTTAATGTGCTTGTATGAAGTTGCTGCTGTTACCGTCTATAATGAAAAGCGCTAGCATAACATTTTGCAGTATACCGTAATGCAATTCAGCAGGACATTCGCCTTACCTCCCAATTAAGGCCCAGTGCTAAACTAAAGGGACTAGCCGGTGGTTATGAGCTGGTTCATTATTAGATTACATGTCATTGGGCTGACACTTTTATCCAAAGCAACTTACAGTTGATTAGACTAAGCAGGAGACAATCCTCCCCTGGAGCAATGCAGGGTTAAGGGTCTCGCTCAAGGGCCCAACAGCAGTGCGGATCTTATTGTGGCTACACCAGGGATCGAACTACCGACCTTGCGGGTCCCAGTCATGTACCTTAACCACTATGCTACAGGCCACCTTATTATTAGGTGCTAAACTAAAGGGACTAGCCCCTGTGGTTCTAACCTGGCTCAATATTAAGACCTAGTGCTAAACTAAAGGGACTAGCCCCCATGGTTATGACATGCGCTGGTTTGACTGCTTACCTGCACCCTTCCCTGACTTGGCTGCTAGGCCAGCACCATCAGCTAAAACACTGGGTAGGCCCAGCCCTGAAACACAATCATAATCACATCCTTTATAATGAACCAAAACTAACGATAACCATGGTGCATTAGTTTAAAAGCATACCTACCAGCACCATAGCCATTGCCACCAATGTTGTATCCATTTCCATAGCCTGAGAGGACAGGTACAGGAACAGGAAACAGAATAATACAGTCACATCATAAAGAGAGTGAGACAGGACTCAGGACCAGTCGCCCTACAGGCTGGCCTACATGTTTCCAGACAGAGGAATTGCTCTTTGGTCCTGACCTGAATCAATGGGAATTCAGTTGATGTGGTAGTCAGAACCAAAATGGCCGTGTACCATTCTGTGTGTGCTGGCATTGCTTACAGTAGATGTGGCAGTCTGAGCCAAGATGGCAACACTGACATTACCTGCTCCATAACCATTGGCAAGCCCCGCTCCAGGATACCCAGCAACCCCAGCACCGTAACCTGCAGGATGGGAGGAGGGGAGCATCAGCACACTGTGCTCTCTGGAGGACCTCTGCTGCACCACAGACCGCCTCATTGCAGCTCATACTCAAGAAGGCCCTCCACTGGTGGGAAGCAGGCACACCAAACTGTGCCCCTTGAGGGTAAAGCATTTAGTGAAACCAAAATGATGAAGGCTTGTGAAGATAGGGACGGCTCATGCACATTCTCAGGAACTCAGGGATGCATGCAGTAATGAGCATCGCTGCCACACATTGGCTGGAAGTGAAACAGTGACTAACATCGCTCTCACACATTGGCTGGAAGGGAAACAATGACTAACATCACTCTCACACAATGGCTGGAAGTGAAACAGTGACTACCATCGCTGTCACACATTGGCTGGAAGTGAAACAGTGACTAGCATATGCAGCTTCACTCCAGATAAAAGTTTACCGGGTTTGGCGGCTTTGGCAGCCTGTCCAATGGGCAGCCGTGCTGCTGCACCGTAACCTGAAGACCACAAGGATGTTACCGCGCAATCTTTAACCAACACACTCCCAGCATGCACCTCCCCACGCTGCTGGGGTGTTTCAATGCATGTCTTTCCCTGGAAGCAACAGAGACTGTATGTGCTGCTGGCCTTAATTCTGTCCAACCCTAGTGAATTATGTCTGATTGAGCTGTTCACTGAAAGCACCTGGTGTAATATCAACTGACAAATTACTGCTTTTGGTCCAGGGCGAGAGACGTGTTTTGTCTTTGGTCAGAAAATAAATAATTTACTCAATATATCTTTGTTCATATTTTGGTCAGTTCTGGACCATAACATCAGGCTGAATGCCTAATTAGTTGCTCTGTCACTGCATGGCAGTACAACATCAGTAACCTGATGAACCTGTTATTAGTAGTAATGATATTTCTGCACGGCAAATACTTTACCTGTAGATGTAGTAGTGTAATAGAAAAACAAGAGACCCAACTGTCATGACATGCACGCTGCTTATTCTGAGTAATTGACTCATTCATTGAAAGGGGCGTGTTCAAAATAATAGCAGTGTGGAGTTTAATTAGAGATGTCATTAATTGTCCTTTATTAAGGAAGAAGGGAAGCAAATGTTTCACACATTGTTATAAAATATATTTCCTTCTGAATTGCTAAGTAAAATGGGCTGTTCCAAACATTGTTCAGAGGAACAATGTCATTTCATTAAAAAATTGATTGGAGAGGAAAATGTATTCAGAAGTGCAGCAAATTATAGGATGCTCAGCTAAAATGATATCATATGCTTTAAAATGGCAACAAAAACCTGAAACAAGTGGAAGAAAAAGAGCAACTACTGTTAAAACGCATCAAAAAATAGTCAAAGATTCAGCCTTTCATCAGCTCCAGAAAGATCAAAGATGATCTACAATTACCTGTAAGTACTGTTACAGTAAGATAATGTTTGATCAAAGCTAAGCTATCAGCAAGAAGCCCCTGTAAAGCACCATTGTTCAAAAAAGGGCATGTGCAGAATCAGTTCAAATTGGCCACAGGAGCACATCGATTGGCCCAAAGAGAAATGGCGTAACATTCTGTGGACTGATGAGAGTAAAATAGTTCTTTTCGGGTCTAGTGGCCATCGTCAGTATGTCAGATGACCGCTAAGCTCTGATTGCCTTACCTGCAGCTCCGCCCAATCCCAGTCGTGCTCCAGGGTAGGTCCCCAGGCCATCATAACCTGTGGAGAAGACAGAAGGTGGAGGTTTAGCACCTGCTGTGAATCACACACACACACAGGAGGTGAGTGCATTAATCTCATTGCCTCAGGCAGTAAGAGCAACCCCCTGAACTGTCAATATTACAGTTAAACATGACGTTTGCACTTCTGTGAAACAACCCCCTGAACTGTCAATATTACAGTTAAACATGACGTTTGCACTTCTGTGAAACAACCCCCTGAACTGTCAATATTACAGTTAAACATGAGGTTCACACTTCTGTGAAACAACCCCCTGAACTGTCAATATTACAGTTAAACATGACGTTTGCACTTCTGTGAAACAACCCCCTGAACTGTCAATATTACAGTTAAACATGACGTTTGCACTTCTGTGAAACAACCCCCTGAACTGTCAATATTACAGTTAAACATGAGGTTTGCACTTCTGTGAAACAACCCCCTGAACTGTCAATATTACAGTTAAACATGACGTTTGCACTTCTGTGAAACAACCCCCTGAACTGTCAATATTACAGTTAAACATGACGTTTGCACTTCTGTGAAACAACCCCCTGAACTGTCAATATTACAGTTAAACATGAGACCTTTCTGCAAATTTTGAAGTAGCACTGTCACAGCCGCGTTTACTGCTTTAAGAAAACTCGAAAGGGGGCGACATGGCTCAGGCAGTAAGAGCAGTCGTCTCATTGGCTCAGGCAGTAAGAGCAGTCGTCTCATTGGCTCAGGCAGTAAGAGCAGTCGTCTCATTGGCTCAGGCAGTAAGAGCAGTTGTTTACTTTTCTAGGCGTGTTTCCCGAACTATGCTTAAGGGATAGCTTCTACATGCAACTTTACTCGGCCCAGCTACGGCTCAATGATCAATTATTCACTCCATGCGAGAAAGTAATGTTATGAGAGAAAGTAGTGTTATTTATAAATGAAACACTGCAGGAATACTTAAAAATATTGCATGTATCACGCCTGGTGGGAACTTATTAATAGAATTGAAAACTTACAACCTGAATTATCCAAGCATATATATAATTTCCGCTAAATGGGTACAAGATCGCGGCATCTCATGTGGTATTACACCTTGTCCCGCTATGCAATGCCTTCTTTAGCATGTCATGTTTTATTTACATTATTTTAATATCTTTGTCGTGGTGCCTTAAATTACTTTGCAATCAGGGTTGATTTGCCAGAAGCACCATTGTATTACTGGCAAAATTCACTATTTTCTATGATTGACTTACATCCTCAATAAAAGCGCATTAACAAGGATAATGCACACAAAAACAACATAAGCTATGGCAGAAAAAAAACCCAAAGAAAGACGCGGTCCCACAGCTTCACAGCAAACACAATGGAGATACTGCTAGTGTCATGGTTTCCCCAGCCTACATATGGAAATTCTGGGTTTTACCTCTCTAGACCATGAGAGGGCGTGCCGGCCACGGTCATCATGATAAAGTACCTTCCGCATGCGGAATGCAGGTGTAATCATTGCCAATCACAGCCAGCTGCATGGAGAGCTATTTAAGTCTCTTCCTGGCACTGCTCTGGGCTTTGGTGTTTCATTCTGACATGGACACTGAGCCGGTACAGCGGTAGTTGGAGGACTGAATTGTTTTAGTCTTGAAAGGCATTCAGGAACCTCTTTAGAATTAATTGAAGCATAAGGACTGGTAGTTCTGCTTTTCTTTGTTTGGGTGGTTCCCCTGGACCTCCCTTAGTTTTTGGCTTCTTAAGCCCTCTCCATATTAGAGGAGCAAGAGGTGGAGTTCGCCTCTGCGGTTTTCTTCCACGGCTTCAGAAGAACTCTGAGATAGCCTTGTCGAGCCTCTTCAGCCAAGGAATCTCGTTTTCCCCTGACCGACATTATTTCTCTGGTCAATTTTCTGTTGCCGTAATGCCAGGGGGTTTGGTTCCTTTTCGGTTATTTGCTCGCCTGTTTTCTTTGGGAATGCCGTGCTAGTCTCTTTCCCATTTTCAGTTTTCCCCCTCTCCTCTAGTGGCTCCACACATTCGTGAGGAGTTCCTAGATCATATCAGAGGTTATCCGACTTATCGTGGGTAACTTTGTGATCCTGCCCCAGTCGCTCCTGGTCTCCCGCTCCCTCACAGTTAGAGGTGGCGCTGAATAAAGAAACATTATTTTCCAGTTTCCAAGAACTATGCTTAAACATCGCTCCAGCCCACAGAGAGAGTGGGAACTCATCAGTTTGTAAATATTTAAAAGGCAATTAGGCTACACGTTCAATAAAGTGCAACATGTATCCATCGTAATGTAAAATTGTATTCTTTGCATGAAAACACTCTGACTAATGTGGTATTTTAATGTGGTATTTTAGTAACATTATTAGCCAACTACAACTGTAGAATTATTTGTGTAGTAATATTGCTGACCAGATTGAGATGTAACTAGGAGCAACAGCTGATTTCAGAGGCTTGCGGTCGTAATGTGTGAGTCTGTATGTGCATGTGTGTGTGTGTGTGTGTAGGGATGTGTTTGCCCTGAGAAGTTTTGCCCCATATTTCGGAAACAGCTACACTGATGGTGATTTTTAATAATGTCTACACATGAAATCTAAGCATTTCATCCAAATATTCATTCATTCATTATCCTAACCCGCTTATCCTGAACAGGGGGGCTGGAGCCTATCCCAGCATACATTGGGCAAAAGGCAGGAATACACCCTGGACAGGTCGCCAGTCCATCGCAGGGCACACACTCCATTCACTCACAAACGATTGGCCAATTTTAGACTCTCCAATCCTAATGTGCATGTCTTTGGACTGAGGGAGGAAAGCGGAGTACCCGGAGGAAACCCACACAGACACAGGGAGAACATGCAAACTCCACACAGGGAGGCCCCGGCCAATGGGGATTCGAACCCAGGACCTCCTTGCTGTAGGGCGGCAGTGCTATCCACTGCACCATCCGTTTTTATTCTTAAGTAACTCTAAAGTATCCAACTGCAGTGACTATTCTGTCTGGTGTTAACAACCATGGGTTCCTCTAAACAATTTCAGAATCAAGATTTCCTCCATGAAGGTGAAGGCTACAGAAAACTCAATGGTAATGTTTCTATTATCAGAAACATTATTAGAAAACGGAAGATAAATGGAACAGTTGAAGTGAAGACAAAGAAAATGTTCAGACAGAACGGCTGAGACCTGGTGAAGAGCCCACACATCACTGTAAAACAGCTGCAAAATGAATAGCAGACACAGGTCTAACTGTAAGAGTTTACTACTACTACTGTTTAGATTATGGCCTTAGAGAGAGGAATAGAGTAATTGGACGGGCAATATTATACTGCTTCTAAGAATGCTGATGTCCTCTGACATCAAAGCCACACTGATACCCTAATCTAGGCCTGCAATCTATGGGCCTTGTCAGGACTCAGGACAGAAGAACCAAGAGCAGACTCAGGGGTAATGTGAAAAAGGCAGGATTTATTAACAGGGGGAAGATTCAAAACGTAGTCCAAAAACAGGCAATGGTGGAGATCCATGCAGACAGGTACATGCGATGCAGGCAGTGCGTAATCGTGAAATAAGCAGAGTTCAAAAACCGAGGAGACAGAGCAAACCAGTGACAGAAAAAAAACAAAATCCAAACAGAGTCCAAAACCAGGCTAAGAATCCAAAAACAGAGCAGAACCAGACAGAAAATACTGGGGCACAGACACAAGGAAGCTAGAACCAGGGTAGGGAACAGAAAAACAGAAAGCCAAACTAGCAACGATAAACTGAACAGGACAGGGTTATATACACTATCAACAAGTACACAATGAGAAACAGGTGAACTGAATGACAAGAGACAGGAAGGATGTACATATAAGGAGTGGGGAGGGCGGAAGCATGAAATGAGATACAGGTGGAACAAATGAATGAGAGGGAATTAAACTGACTATGGTAAGCACAGAGGGTACAAATACACAGAAGTGCTAAAGACTTAAACAAAAACAGATACAGAAAAACACAGAACCTGACAGGCCTGACCTCCCGCATCGCTTGTCACTGAAGAGGCACCAGAACCAGGACAGGGCCTGCCAGAATGTCTTTTTCCCCCACTTTAATTTTGAATGCAATCTGTAATATTTAACTGAAATCATTCATTGAGTGTCATCATTCATAATGATTGTTGAATCTACACTCCAGTTCAAATTTCCACTACTATTAGAAGCAGTTCCAGATTCAAGCGGAAACCATTGCAGTGCGATTCGGTTCAATTGCATGAAATTTGTAGATGGAGATTGCGAATTGCCAGCTTTGACAATTATTTGTCTACAAATATGACCTCTATTGTTGGAAGCAGAACTAAAAAGTATTTTTTAGAGGTTTTCAATAGCTAAGCAGGATTACCTCCTAACACGTTCATGTGTTAAGAAAAGCATTAATGTAGTCATAATAATATAATGGTGCTTAGCCCTGCTGAATTAATAAGTACATTGTCCTCGTAGATGGGCTATTACCCCCCCCCCACCCCCCCTTGTTCTCAGCATCAGGGGCAAGCATCCTTGGGTAGCCTGGCTAAGGTATTTAAGATGGCCGCAGTAACAGGTTTGTGTATAGTTTCTGGTATTTGCAATTTAATTTCTTGTCTAAGGTCTCCTGTTTTGAAAATGAGGTAGTAGTGAGCCTACATTCAATAAAGAATGTATGAATCATTCTAACTGTTCTTAATTAATTTAATCTTAGGATCTGATATAGTTTGTTTTGACATGTTGTCTGATTCCACAAGTTTACTTTAAAAACATTTGGCGATTTAATTGATAATTGTCATTCCTAATAATTACTATTTTAAATCACATAAAATATATTTTATTTTTAGGTTAAGTGAGGGCTTCGAGCATGCAATACCACTTGTGTTCAGTATTCTGAGTGCTGAACATCTTAACAATGATATTGTTTGTTGGAACCACGGGATTCAGAAAATAAACGTATACTTAATCATTGCTTCCCTGACACAACAACACAACATACTTTAAACAACAAAGACCTACATAGCAGAGTTGCCAGAAAGAAGCCTTTCCTACGACTTCAACACAAACTTCTGAAGTATGCAAAAGAAAACATTGAGAAGCCAGAAGCCTTTTGGAACAATGTGCTGTGGACTGATTAAACCAAAATTGAACTTTTTGGCCCACCACCAAAGAAGGTATGTTTGGGGAAAAAAGAGTGAAGCATGTAATATATTTACATTATTATGTCTGGTCACTAAGCAGAAACACACAGACACACACACCTATACACACACCTATAACCCCATGTACACACAGAAACACACACGCATACATATGGAAAAGAGACATTAGGAGGTCCATGACGCATCAGAGCAAAGACAGATCCATATATTGTAAATGCTTACCTCCCAAGGGTTGTCCTCGGTAACCATAGCCATTACTGCCATAACCTACAAAGACAAATAAGCTTAAATTCACACAGTAGAATATGACATCATCACACAAACGCTCTCACTCTCTATCTCACACACACACATGCACCCACACACACACACACATGCACCCACACACACACATATGCACCCACACACACACTTGCACACACACATATTCACCCACACACACACTTGCACACACACACATGCACATACAGACTCACACAAACAGACACACAGGCACACACGCACAGACACACACACATACACATACACACACACACACACCTCTGGGCAGCTTCATCCCCAGTCCAGTCCCACACACACACTTGCACACACACATACACACACACACACACGCACATACAGACTCACACAGGCACACACACACACACACACACACACAGACACACAGACACACACTCACAGGCACACACGCACAGACACACACACAGGCACACACACACACAGGCACAGACACACACACACACACACAAACACAGACACACACACACACACACACACACAGACACACACACACACACAGACACACACACACACACAGACACACAGACACACATACACAGACACACCTCTGGGCAGCTTCATCCCCAGTCCAGTCCCGAACCCCAGACCAGGACCTGCAAACACACACACACACACACACACACACACAGTGGAAATTAAGCCTTCATAACAGGTGCGGCTGAGGCTGCAGTGAGTGTGACTGACAGACAGAACTTACCATAACCATAACCCCCGTAGGCTCCCAGGGCCCCATATCCCGGCCTCACAGGTCTGCCCAGCACTCCTCTATAGGCACCTGGGTAACACATAGCCAGGACCAATTACACACCTTCTCACATCGCCTCCTCTCTCTGCATCACCCAGTCATACTACCAAATGCATATAGTAATCTGAGATTAAAATCATAACTATACAAATGTGACAGTCTTATAATGCATTACTCTGTGTAATGATTGATTGATGGCTCAGTGACTGTTTCAGGTTCAGATCCAAGTGTTCAATTCAGATCTATCTGTCCAGGCATCATAACACTCATGTTTCTGTGTCCCTAAATCACTATGGGCTGCAAGTTTACCACAGGCATCAGTGCCAAGCTCTGAGTCATATCGTATGCTGTTACAGTTTTTTACAATCGTTTTCACACTTGTCTCAATACCATGTCCACTTTTTCAAAACACTTAGCACATTCACCATATCATTAGACTATGTGAACTAAACTGTGGATATTTTTGCATTGCTTTCATACTAAAGGCATTCAATCACCACTTCTTCCAAAATTCATGAATACCTCTCTCAGTCAGTGTTCACTACCAGCAAATGTTTGTACAAATACAGCAAATTTTGCAGACATTTAGATACTCTGTTCAAAACAGTTAACTTTCAGTTCAAAACCCAATAAAATTCTGATCATTGTGAAAGGAAATATGCTGCATTTTGGCAGAAAAATTAAACTATATGCTTGAAATACATAAGACAGATCATTCTGATTTGAGCAGAAAGTTTATTCAGTTTATTCTATTTTTTTGTTTGCAGCCTTGTTACCATCTATACAAAAGTGATCATACTTACATTGAAATGTGCATGTATATAGGGTAAATATAGATGTAGTAGTCACTGAAGAGATTTTTCCGCTATTACTGCTGTATATGTACTGTTGAAACGCCTGGCTGTCATTTCAGTGAACAACCTACCCAGGTTTTTGTTGTTTGTACCACTTATACAAAAGGGGCCACCTTTGGATTGGCATTTGCATTTTTTAGCCTTGGTGAGGAAAATGGATGCAGCCAGAGGCAAAGGAAGAAGACGTGGAAGAGCAAGAACAGTTTTGTCTGATGAAATCAGAGCCACAGTCATTGATCATGTGGTCTGTCCCTGAGGGAAGCAGGTTGAGGGTTCAACCAAACTTGCCTAGATCCACAGTGGCTTCAATAGTGAGGATGTTCAGGCAAACCAACAGGTTCTATACAGTATTTACAGCATTCTGACTGAAGGAGTTCAATTGATGTGTATATTACAGCAGGATTGTGATTTGAGAAGTCTCCAGAAAAAGCAGATGTATCAGTCCACATTTGTCTTTGACTCACTACAGGACCCAGCGGTTACCTCACACAGTCTTACAGGGGGAAGGGGAATAATGTTTACGCCTCAACAGGAGGATACAATAGTTGGGATGGTTATTGTCAACAAAAGCATCAGGCTAAGAGAAATATGCAACAACATAATCGCAGACAACAACATATTTCCAAACATTGACAGTGTAAGCACTACAACCATTGAAACATCAGATCAGGATGAAACAGTTGTACACTGTCCCCTTTGACAGGAACTCTGAGGGTGTCAAGGAACTCAGGTACCAATATGAAGTTTATGAAGGTATATGTGAAGGTTTAGGACCACCACCCACATGAACAGATGTCACTTCTAGATGCAATGGCTGCTGGGTGTATGGACATAACAGTGGAAATTGTTATTCTGTGTTTCCAATATAGTAAAACATTCATTCATTTACAGTTTACTGTAAATTTACCACACTCAGTCATGACATCTATTGTGAGAGGCAAACCAACAGATCAAAAGTTTCTTTAGCTAAATATTTGTGGATGCAAAAATAGAGGAAAGGGAAACACATAATTTTTGTATTTAGTAATGCTCCAAGTTGTTTGTGTTTTGTAGTTCATTGAACATTGAGTGACAAAGTAGTCTTATGGGAGAAAGCATGTGCTATAGTTATGGCAGCAAGAGTCACTTTTGGGTGAAATATTAAGTGTTTTGGTGGTTGAAGTGCATTTTGCACCAAATGTTAACTGATGTGCTCAGGTGTGTGTTTCAAAAGCACACTGTGTGAAGAGTTTTGAAAAAGTGAAAACTGTAATAGATGGTTATAGATGCTCATCCTGTATAATGCTAATGGATGGTTATAGATGCTCATACTGTATGATGCTAATGGATGGTTATAGATGCTCATACCGTATGCTGCGAATGGATGGTAATGGAAGCAGTATTGTTCAGAGTGCATCACATCTCACTCTCATGCCTGTACACCCTTTTTTGGTTTATTTTCTTTTAGCGCCCGCTGCTTACGACACCATGCAGCTGATGGTCCCTCGAGGGGGGGGGGGGGGGCAGTCCCTTACAAAGGGGCTCCAGGTGATTAAATGGGGGGGGGATTTGGTATGCTAATGGCTTTGAATGAGTGGTTTGCTTCTAAGGAAAAGAGAGGATGTGAGTCTGATCGTGGGTTTGGAGCCGAGTGATTGTAGACTAGCTAGCAAGATGCCAAAAAGCCTTCCACTTTTTGAGTGATTTGTTTCACTAAGGATGCCGTTTTTCATTTTGTTTGGTTTGTTTGATTTTCTTTGCTGTACAGTAGACTCACATCAGTCTTACTTCTCTCACATGCACATTAGAGATTGGAGCGAGACAGGGCAGCAGTCTGTCTGTAACAGTGTGTAAATTATGATGATGCTGGGCTACAAAGCACATTTGACGTTTTGAGAGGAACTCAAAACAGGGAAATGCGGCTGAACAGCTCACCCATTCCAAGCAAGGCTCCGGGATAGCGACCTGGGAGTGACAGAAACCGCATTAGAAACTGCACAATATCATAGCACTGAAAAACAACACGTACATCACCCCTCCTGTTAGGCAGGATGGAGGACAGGATCATTGAAAAAGAGAACTCTTCTGAACATTTTTCTCTGAAAAAAAACAGAGATGGCTGATCTTCAGCTTCATTCAGGTCTTCACTACAGAAGTTACTGACATCTGATCGATTTCAGTGGAATCTGAATAGCACGCCCATCGTCAATCGGCTGCCCAGGAAGCCCTCTCACACCTGCAATCGGCTGCCCAGGAAGCCCTCTCACACCTGCAATCGGTCTGCAGGCTCTCCCACTCACCAGCTGTCTTTGCAGGCTTGCCTCCAAACCCTCGGGCCCCCTGAACACCAAGTGGAAGGCCAACTCCTAAAAATTACAAGATTAATCGTCATGGTTCATCACTGTTTAATCGTTGGTCTATTGCTGGTTTATGACTGGTTTATCACTGTTATAATTACTCGTTCATTGTAACTGTAAAAGCTAGCCATACAGTTCCCAGGGTCTATGAAAAGCAGTTCACCTGCAGCCTTGGCCCCTCCAATGCCAAGCCCTGTTTCAAGGTTTGGCCCTAAGAAAGAGGATAAAGGGGTTTAGCATCAGCAGTCATACTGCAGTGGCTCTTGTCCTGGGGGCTCCCTGTGCACGCTGCTTCCTCCCAGCCGATCTCTTCATCACTCAATAAAGCTTATGAACACACACAGCATTTCTAGTTAATGGCTTCATGCTTGCAAACATGTTAATATGCGCATGTTCGGCTCAATAACATTTTGCTATGTCTTTTCCCAGAAGATGGTTTAGTGTCATTGACAAGGTATCCACACTGCCAACATTTAAGACGATTGATTAGAGGTGTTTAAATAAATGTAGACATTTTGTGAATATGTGGCCGGCATAAACAGACACGACAAGCATCCAGTCCAGACCAATTAACAGCCTTCTGCAGTTTCATAGTCTCTATTCAAAGCCTATAGTGCATTTGAATTCCATTTGGGTTACTGCCACATTGTAGCCCCATAATCCAGTAATAAGAGCATAAGATTTGGCCCTTAATGCCCAAACTTAAGGAACTGTGGAAAATAATAAAGAACATTTAATTACAGTACTGAGCAAAAGTCTTAGTCACCTGTATAACACTCTGTACAGATAAGATTCTTTCAAAAATAATTCAATGAAACGTACTATACATTTTACATTACATTTTAGTAATTTGACAGAATAGTTAAAAACTGAATCAAATCAATATTTTTTGTGACCACCCTTCAGCGTTAAAACTGCATCACTTCTCTGAGATAGCCAGAATTTGGAGAATTTGCCACAGTTCTTCTGCAGACTTTGGTTGGCTCCTTGCTTCTGATCTCAGACAGCCTTGATCAAGTTTTTATGTAAAAAGTAGCCAATTGCTTACAGTAATAAGTTACTTTTTAAAATTAAATACAAAAATCTCTGTAAAATTAAATATTTTAGAAATCTTAAATGTGTTCTTTCATACTAACACACACAAAAAAAGAAACATACATATCATAAAGTCTAGGGTGCCCAAGACTTCTGCACAGTACTGTAATTTCAATGCACTTACAGTGCAGCAGAGGTGAACAAATTGAATCGTGACCCAGTCATATGAGGACAAGGTCTGTGTCGGACAGCTGACTGAATCACCCTGTCCGCAGTGAAGGGGCTGCTGGGGGTCACTCAGGAGATGGTGAAAAGCATACAATGGGGCAGCCCAGAAAATTCAGCCCAAAGCAGACACTTCACAGAGGGGAGAAAGCACCCATTGATGGAGAATAAAAGGCAAAAACAAAGTGACTGTGTCCAAGCACCTCTCTCACGATAGCCTGTTAGGTTTGGAGTCACACATCCACCTGATCTGATCTTCCTTTGATTTTGAGCCAGAATGGATGTGCCAGGGGAAACAGAATATGATCTTATTGCTGTAATGCACAGTAGCTTTGGCGCTTCCTTTGATTCTGAGCCAGAATGGATGCGCAAGGAGAAACAGAACACAACCTTATTGGTGGATTGCACAGTAGCGTTGGCGCTTCCTTTGATTCTGAGCCAGAATGGATGCGCCAGGGGAAACAGAACACAACCTTATTGCTGTAATGCACAGTAACTTGGAAGAAAGCCAGTGTCGTGAGACCCACGCAATAAGATAATGTCCCTTTTGACATGGGCATTTGAAATCTGACGTGTAATTACCAGAGTCGGTACAGAAAATTATTTTTCTTGGGGCTTGGGGAGCAATTTCTCCACCTTTTAAGTATTTCATAGCAGGATGATTCTCCGACCGTAGATGTTTCTGATGGGAACCTAGTCCACTCATTAACAGTCACTGCCATACAACCTAGTGTCTGTCAGTATGCCCCACTCCATGTCCATACTGAACTGGGTCAGACTAACCCTAACCCTTCCACAGTGCTGGGTCCCCTCCATCAGGGCATTTTAACTGGGTCAGACTAACCCCCAACCCTTCCACAGTGTTGGGGGAGTAGTTCAACAGAGTAGCTTCCCCAAACTGCCTATCAGACATGCACCATGAAGCAGAGGCAGAGTTTGTCTGGAAGACATATGGGTGCCAGGCCTGATGAGAAATAGAGCGTCATGCTTAGAGAAGAGCAAAGTCAATATTTTTGTTCTTCAATGGAAATGATACGCAGTGTTACTTATCAACTTTCCTTAAACAGTTGAGCCCTAAGTACCTCATGCTCATATGGGAACGCCCCACCCACAGCACACCCGCTAATCCCACTTCTGCTATGAAGTGCAGTGCTACGGAAAAGTATCCGCCCCCTTCCAGATTATCACATATTTGTCACACTGAATGGTTTCAGACCTTTAGACAAAACATAATCAAACAAAGGGAACCTAAGTAAACACAAAACACATTTTATAAATTACCATTTCCTTTATTTAATGCAAAATGTTATCAAACACCCATATAACACCCCTGAAAAAATGGAATTGCTCCCTTAAACTTAACTGGTTTCACCACCTCAATAACTATAACGAAACACTTTCTGTAAATTGTTATTTCTTAACCCACTCTTCTGCTTAAATTACATTACATTATTGGCATTTAGCAGATGCTCTTATCCAGAGCGACGTACAGTTGATTAGACTAAGCAGGAGACAATCCTCCCCTGGAGCAATGCAAACCAAGGACCTCCTTGCTGTGAGGCGGCAGTGCTACCCACTGCACCATCCGTGCTGCCATAAACACCCTTACTTTCTCACTGCATGATGTATTGTATGCATTGCACTGCTGCCAGACAATTGGCTGATTAGATAATCGTATGAATAAGTAGATAGAATAAAGTAAAAATCCAGCGCAATGCACAAATATAAAAAGTATATATGTATACAAACAGGTATGCATATGAGATGACAGATCCGAATCTCAGCTTTTATTTCCTGGTATTTTTATCAAGATGTTTTAAACAATTTAGAACATATCAACTTTTGTATCAGACCACCCAATCTTTAGGTGAGCAAAAGTATTGGAACACGTGACTGCCAAGATTTGTCCTGTTAGATTTATTGTTTAACCAATAAATAGTTCTGAATGTCTACTCTTGGTAGACCAGAGAGCTGTCTTTGGGAGAAAAACAAGAAAGTTTGAAGCTTAGAAAAGAGAAGAAATCGATCAGATCAGAGACATTGCACAAGCATTGGGGATAGCTTGTACAACAACTTGGAATGTCCTGATACTGGCGTACTGAACAACAGACATCGAACAGGTCGACCAAGGAAAACAACAGCAGTTGATGACAGAAACATTGAAGCTGTGACAAAAACCTCAAAACATCAGTCAGTGACATCACAATCTCCACAGGGCAGGGGTGAAGGTATCTCAATTAACCGTTCAAAGAAGAGTTAGAGAGCAGCAATATAGAGGCTATACCACAAGATGCATCAGAAGGCATGATTACAATTCGCAAGGAAGTACAGAGATGAGCCTGGAGAAGCATCACAACAGCATCACAAAAGAAGACTGCAACAGTTTGGTGGTGTCAATGGGTCACAGGCTTGATGCAGTTATTGCAAGCAAGGCATATGCTACCAAATATGAAGGGTTATTTACTTTCATTTACTTAAATACTCTCTGTTCCAATACTTTTGCTAACCTAAAAATTGGGTGGTCTGATAGCAAAGGTGCTATGTTCTAAGTAATTTAACGCATCTAGGTGTAAATATCAGGAAATAAAAGCTGAACTCTTGTCTCGTGTTCATCTTTTGATCTCAACCCCAAATGTTTTCAGTGTATAGCCAAAACAGAGGAATTAGCCTTGTTGTTCCAATACTTTTGGAGGTGACTGTATTTAATATATGACCATATTTTACATCAGATAAAACCCAAATATAACTAAGCATTAATTATATTAGTGTTTTATTACATTTCATTATTATAGTAAAATACAATAAAACATTAATACAATTACACTAGTATTTTAATACTTTATTCCTAAAAATATTCTGAATAAAAATAATTTCATTGGAAATACCAGCTAGTTTCCGTTCATCTTTATAGCTGCCCCTCCGGACCCACCCCGCTCACACACTGTTCACTTACCTCCTTGCAGAGAGGACTGTGCCAGCCACAGAACCAGCCAGGCCCGCAGAACCCCCTCTCCCTGCATGTTGGCAAGACAGACAGACAGTCAGACAGATAATTAGACAGAGAGGCGGAGAGATGGGTGAGATGGATAGGTTAGCACAACACAACGAGACCGCTGTCACTGTTTCAGCTTATATACACCCCTTTCCTCCCCCCTCCCTCCCCCCAGACTCCACCCTTCTCACCTTTGCTCATAAGAGACCGTGTGAGGATCCAGGGTGTTTGGGCGGGTAGGTTAGCACGTTAGCACTGGGAGAGCAGGTCAGAATGCACAGATCCAGGGTGTTTGAGCGGTTAGGTTAGCATGTTAGCACTGTGGGAGAGCAGGTCAGAATGCACATATCCAGGGTGTTTGGGCAGTTTGGTTAGCACGTTAGCACTGTGGGAGAGCAGGTCACAATGCACAGATCCAGGGTGTTTGGGCAGTTAGGTTAGCACGTTAGCACTTTGGGAGAGCAGGTCACAATGCACAGATCCAGGGTGTTTGGGTGGTTAGGTTAGCACGTTAGCACTGTGGGGGAGCAGGTCATGGCTGTATGATAGCAGGTTAGCAATGCGCCATCAGCACACAGACTGGATACTTATCATCATTGTTATCTCAACACCACCTGAGGGAAGAATAAAGAGACAACAGAGCACAAACATACAAACCAACTACCCAGTCATAGAGACTTGACTGACCGGGTGATGAAGCAGGCAGAGATGGCTGAATTATGACTGATCGTGTGATGAAGCAGGCAGAGATGGCTGAATTATGACTGATCGTGTGATGAAGCAGGCAGAGATGGCTGAATTATGACTGATCGTGTGATGAAGCAGGCAGAGATGGCTGTATTATGACTGATCGTGTGATGAAGCAGGCAGTGATGGCTGAATTATGACTGATCGTGTGATGAAGCAGGCAGTGATGGCTGAATTATGACTGATCGTGTGATGAAGCAGGCAGTGATGGCTGAATTATGACTGATGGGGCAGCGAGGTGGGGTGAGACGGGGCACTTTATTAGGAACATTTTTACTTTATTACACCAGGTGAATATAGAGAGAGTTTTGCCATCAAAACTGCAGCAAAGTGTACCTGTGAGAACGTCATTATGCTTCTGCCAATAAGTGCTCAGAGGTACGTATTTGCCATGAGACTGGGTAGGACAAGTAAATTTACAGATTGTAGAGACGAATCCTATTTGCTACAGACACGTCCTAATGACAAGAGACAAATCAGTTTACCTACAGACAAATCCTTATTACTACAGAAAAACGTTTAGCCACATAAACATCAGTTTAATGACAGATGAATCCTTACTGTGATGGAAAAATCATTGCGGAGGAAGCAGCGGAACTAGTCCGCAAATGTGTACAGAATTCCACATTCTCATCACGCTGGAAAATCAGAGAGTAAGCCATAAACTTCCAGGTCTCCAGGAAATCAACTTCAAAACTAAACACAGCCAAAACTAATGGCCAAATATATTAAGAGGCTGAAAGGTGGTTTCTCCACTGGAGAACACAGAGCCAAAAGAGAACCCCAGGTCAAATGTTTGTCTTAGCATTTTTGAACAGCAAAATTCTGAACTGAATTTTTAATTATTTAAGATGGCAGAATTAATATACTACGATTCCATAATTATCCTCTTGCACTTGCATTACCTTCTGAAATCTCCCTCTACATCATGGCCAATTTTCCAGTTTTTTAAAGTTTACTAAGTTATGGGTTCCATTTTGGCATAGCCATAGCATGAGAAATTATACTTGTGTCACTTGAGTGGAGATGTCCAGTTCTGTATGTCTATGTTAATCACTTATGCACACAATTTATGAGATAGTTTATCTGTGTCCAAGAATGGGCCTGTGATTATGATTAATAATGTGTGTGTGTGTGTGTGTGTGTGTGCTTGTGTAGCAGGCTTAACTGAGCTAGTCTGCTAGTAAAAGCAGGGTGAAGTGCAGCAAAGCCTTTAGCACATTGCCGCAAAAACTCTGATGACATAACCCTTGGCTTGGGGTGATTATGCCATTACCACTGGTAACACGCTTGTCTAAGAAATCTTGGGATGCATCTTGTGTATGCATGCAAGTGTGTGTGCATGAGTGTGTGTCTCTGTGTGTGTGCATGAGTGTGTGTCTCTGCGTGTGTGCATGAGTGTGTGTGCATGAGTGTGTGTCTCTGTGTGTGTGCATGAGTGTGTGTCTCTGCGTGTGTGCATGAGTGTGTGTGCATGAGTGTGTGTCTCTGTGTGTGTGCATGAGTGTGTGTCTCTGTGTGTGTGCATGAGTGTGTGTGCATGAGTGTGTGTCTCTGTGTGTGCGCATGAGTGTGTGGGTGGACAGGGTGCTCTACCCTCCCTCTTTTCCTGGAACGACTTGAGAAAGCAGCAAAGACAGCAGACAGAAACACATACAAGTGTTTATTCAGAGCGGTAAGAAGCACGTTCTCACCTTCCTGCTGGCGTCTCTGTCAGCCAGAGTGTCACCCTGAATGTTTCGGGCCCAATCTTTCACAGAGCACTATACACACAGCACTATGCTAACACCATACCAACAACATACACACAGCGCTATGCTAACACCATACCAACAACATACACACAGCGCTATGCTAACACCATACCAACAACATACACACAGCACTATACAGAACTATCACCATATCAACAACATACACACAGTATAAGGGGGGGAGCAGCCGGGGTGGAAACAAAGGGACCAAAGTATAACCTCTCGGCAGCGCCAACAGAAAACAACCCAAATTAACTGGGTGAACTTGTAAGAAACGAGGGAGAGGGAAAAACAAAAGGGCCTAGCTAAATACCTTAGCTCCCGCAACCTATTGTGGAAACTAAGGGAGCTATGCTGAGGAAAGCCTCCATTACTCACGCTAAGGAGCTCAAAGGAAGTGAAAAACAAAGTTCTTGTCAGAACACAGTAGCTAGCGAGGAGTATAACCGGCTTCAGGTAGTGGCGATAAAGACACTGAAGCACTAAGCTATGACTTGGAATTGTATAAGTAGACCTCCCACAGCTGAAACAAATTACGATAATCAGTGAGAGAGAGTGGCCAGGTAACCACACACTTGGCAACCTGGAACCAAACTCGGGAAAGGAAGAATAACATCCCCACAGTAAAATCAGCTCCCAGGCAGTAGTAAAAACGCTGACAGGGCTTCTCTAAAGAGTGACCCCAGACGCTCCCTGATCACGGAGCCATTGGGACTCTGTGATGAGCGAGGGATCCAGAATATCTCTCCTCGGGGCCATACCCCTCCCTGTCCACAAGATACTGGAATCCTCTCCCGGCATGTCTGCCTGCCAAAATACGCCAGACAGTGAAATCGGCCCTTCCACTATCCTAGGGGGTAATGGCGCCTTCTCAGCGGGAACCATCGAGCTGATAAGCACCGGTTTCAAACGTGACACTTGGAAGGTGGGGTGTATTCTCATGGTCCACTGGAGCTGGAGCCACAGGGTGACAGGGTTGATTTTTAACGCGTTGGCCTACCTGATACGAATATGCGGATGGGTGCATCTTCCCAACCTCCTGAGAACGCTGTGACAATATGGTCCCAGCTCCCAATTACGAGGCGTCAACGTCCACCGTGAAAGGTGGAGACAAACATCCCTTTCAGCGTCCGGAAAGCAGTTTCCACTTGCTCTTGCTCATCAATGCTGTGATGGGGGCCACTTCCGTGCTAAAATTCCTTGTGGCGGTAGAAGTTGGCGAAACCTAAAAACCGTGAAACCTGTTTGACCAAAACGGGTGTGGGCAAGTCCCTAATCGCCGACACCTTGACTGGGTCCATGTGGACGCATCCTTCTGAGACGATAAATCCCAGGAAGGATATTGACCTCGTATGAAAGACACACTTCTTAGCTTTGCTAAAAAGCTGGGCCTTCAACAGCGCCGCAAGAACCTTACGGATATCCCTGGTGTGCTCAGAGAGACTGCTGGAGAAGATCAGGATGTCGTCCAGATAGACAAAGACAAATTTCTCCAGCATCTCCCTGAGCACATCATTCACTAGCGCCTGGAAGACCGAGGGGGCGCTAGTGAGCCCGAACGGCATTACAAGATACTCATAATTCCTGGTGTGGGTGTTAAAGGCTGTTTTCCACTCGTCACCACTGCGCACCCTCACCCTATTGTAGCCGTTAAGGAGGTAGAGCTTGGAAAACACCTTGGCCCCCTGTAGGCGTTCGAAGGCAGAGTTCATAAGTGGTAGAGGGCAGCGGTTGGCATTGAGGTCTCTGTAATCAATACAGGGTTTCAAACCCCCGTCTTTTTTCACCACAAAAAAGAACCCAGCACCCGTTGGAGAAGTGGATGGCCGAATAAACCCATTAGCGAGTGCCTCCTGAATGTACTCTCTCATGGCTTTGCTCTCCGGCACCGAGAGTGAGTAAAGAGACCCTCTGGGCGGAACGGTGCTAGGGTGGAGCAGTGTAGGGGAAAATTCACAGAACGAAAGATCTCCCTCCTAAAAGCATGATAAGCAATCACAAGTCAAAATCGGACTCCACCTTAGTGAGCAGGCTGGTTCCTCCAAAACTCTCGACGATGTGTGCTAAAAGTTTATCAATATATCTGTATTAAAGTATGATATGTACCCTGTATAGTTTCAAACTGATTAACTGCTAAATTGTGCTAGGATTACACAGTGAGCCCAGCCAGCTGGCAGGGGGGGGGCCCGTCTTGAACTGTGTAGACCAAACTGTCAAGGACACGGGCAGAGTGAGATATGACTGTACAGCTGATTTCTCCAGGACTCTCGATGTTTTATGCCAGGAGTGTATCTATTTGACCTAGAACATTAATTATAGCTGAGCTTATGAAAACGCAAGAAACCACAGTGAAAACTGTTGAAATGAGAGCAAAGAATGCTACGTACATTTACTCCCTTAGAAGAGAATAATTAATCAAATGTTTAGTATGTCTGTAGATTAGAAAAGTATATTAGAAGTGAATATTAATGAAATGTTTAGTTTGTCTGTATATTTTCAATGATTACTGCTGCTTAGTTTGTCTTATAAAAGCGAAAGATACAGAGTGACGTGTATGGATGACGTGTTAGAGGGAGGGCATCCAGAACTTTCTGAGGTCTGGTAGTTTGCCAAGAGCAGGTGCGGGGTGAAGTGAGGACACGTAGTTGGCAGAATGCCCTGAACTTTGTACAGAGTTGGCAGAACATAAGGACCGTTGGCAATTTGCCACAATGACGTTGTGGGAGGAGCGTTGGGAGGAGTTACGATAAGAAAAGTGTGGGTGATTTGCCAGAATGAGGTTTGAGGAGGAGTTGTAGGTGGAGTAACTGTGTATAAAATGGGTGTACAAATGCCAGTCGGGGTTCAGTTCTGGAGAGCTGATCCGGCTTTATGCACGTGTGCTAATAAAGTCTGATTTTCCTGAAGATCTTGCTGCCTGGTGTCGTCTTTTCCCTCGCGAAGATGTTTTTCGACAAATTGAAGATTTGGACTCTGTCGTTTCCTAGACACGACAGCAGTTGTAGGGGTGGTGGGGTGGGAGTGACGTAGCGCGTTGCTTGCTGAATAACTCCGCCAGGTCTGCATAAATGGGTGGGACATTGGGCGGCAGCAGGAACTGAACA
The DNA here is from genome assembly GCF_963514075.1 of Conger conger. Classification (NCBI taxonomy): domain Eukaryota; kingdom Metazoa; phylum Chordata; class Actinopteri; order Anguilliformes; family Congridae; genus Conger; species Conger conger. The sequence continues at coordinate 41,399,677 of NC_083775.1, forward strand.
TTTGCCACTATGTCCTTAAGCTCCTCACTGCTCGATCCTGCTTCCAGCCAGGGGTCCCACGACAGGCCCTCCCCATACGATCGGCTCCATGAATCACCTGAACTCAGTTCCTCGGCCATGTCCTCCCCAGACACGCGAACACCATCCCTGGATTCCAGGGATAAATCTGTGCCACGGGGTAAACCCCTATCTCACTGTCACTGTCCAATATAATCCCCAGGTCTTCAGAACCGAACCTGGAGAACTCTGGATCAGTGTAGTGAGAGACACACAATGGATGATGTACCCACTCTCTCCCCAATTAATCTGGGGTTTGTGAACCAGGAGTGTCCCAGAATAACTGGGAATGAGGGGGATTTGACCAGATAAAATGAGATGGTCTCGCTTTGACCGACCTGTGCGATCTGCATCTCGAGTTTCTCCGTCTCGAACCTGACAGTCCCTGAGCCTAGTGCCGTCACCTGCTCCCGCGCGGGCCCAGGGGACGTCAGTAAAACTTGTTGGCTGGTTGTCCCGACCCACGAGAGAAATGAGCAGATTGGGAGTAACTCTACTCTCCGCCCTATCTTTTTCTCGTTGTCGTTCTCGGATGAGGTTGTCGATACAAATGGCATCGGCCACCAGAGCATCAAAAGACGTGGCGGTCCCTAGATCCTTATTAGGATCTGACAAAGCCTCAGTAACCATCAGTGGATCCTCTGCCCAAATTTGGACACTGAGTCCGTGCCCTGGCGAAGACGTGTGAGGCGGATGGCTTGACCAGAGATGTTATGATCAAACACCACACACATCTCCTCCATTAATCTCTCTGCCCGTTCCAGAATGGGGGACTCAGACAGGCTGAGCGGACCTGCTCTGTTAACAGGGAGAGAATGAGAGAAACCCACGCCTGCTCAGTCTGAGAGTCTCATCCTGACACCGCAACTGGTCAGCCATTAGATTGTTAGCCTGCACCAAACAATAAACCTCGCCCTGAAGAGCATTCATAGCTCCTTGGTGCGAATCTAATACCGCTTGATTAGTGCTGTTGTCAAAAGTCGCTGGTGTTTCCATTATGCGGCTTCAGTGTAATGTAAGGGGCAAGGCGACGTGACAGTCATGAATATGCAAATCGACAAAATTACATGGTCGACATCATCCTCTACTAATCGCTGCAGCCCTAATATACACACAGCACTACACAATACTAATACCATACCAGCACCATACACAAAGCTCAAAACTAACACTTTACATTACATTATTGGCATTTGGCAGACACTCTTATCCAGAGCGACATACAGTTGATTAGACTAAGCAGGAGACAATCCTCCCCTGGAGCAATGCAGGGTTAAGGGCCTTGCTCAAGGGCCCAATGACTGTGCGGATCTTATTTTGGCTACACTGGGATTAGAACCACTGACCTTGCTTGTCCCAGTCATTTACCTTAACCACTACACTACAGGCCGTCCTTTACCAACAATATACACACAGAACTATACTAACACCACCACAAACATGTGTTTTTTCAACATGAAAATTAAATATGGGGTTAAACAGAATCATCATTTTCATTGAACAGAGAAACACAAAACAGCTCAACCTCTCTTCCTGACAGAACCGAAGCAGGAACTCATCACCAACACTGTTTTGTGAATTTGTGAACGAGGGAAAAAGGGATGAAGAGTAAGAGGACATACTAGAGCCTGATAGAGCCTGAACAGCACTGTAAGACTGTGGACCAATGTTTGTGCAACTGTATTTACACAGACTGTCACATTTAATCTTTCACGGTTCTCATTCCTCACTGCACCCAGAATACTGCAGGTTTTTTCACCTAAAAGTTCTGGAAATGTCAGTATCCTTTGGCAGTGGTGTAACCTCTCTGTGATAGCAGTATGTCCTTTTAAGCTCTTTAGAGATGCCCTCTCACACACACTCACACATACACACACACCCACATATGTACACTTACACATACACACACTCACACATGCATACACACACATACACATGCACACGCACATACTGATTCTGATCTAAAAGTGTTGCCCTGCACATATCCTAAACTTATCCGTTATGATCTCGGACTAGTTTCCCCCAACATATCCCAACCTTATCCGGTATCATCTCTGACCAGTTCCCCTGTACATAACCCTACCTTATCCACTTTGAGCTAAAATGCAGAACTGATCCTGGATCAGTGTTCCTACTCTCAGACACTTTAAGAATACTGTATAGATATCCTACCTGACTGGAAAATGAAAATATGCAGTAAAACAGAGTGCTGAGCCGAGCTGTGCAGCATTGAAACCACCCGTTCGTCTCCTTTCCCTAAACACAGACCAGGGGGGACAGATGGACAGATGGCGATGCTGTATTAATGCACCGCTTTGTGTAGCATGTCAAACACACCACGAGAGAACACAATGCACCTCAGTTTCAGCAGCGACACAAACGCACTCCACCGCGCCGTGGTATTTACCTCTCTCCAGGTGTGTGATGTAAAAGCATTGCGCTAGACCCTAATAACCAACTGCGTGCAGTCTGGCCAGCTCTATCGGACTCTCTGTGAGGCTTTGACACGCTCTAGTCTGAGACAAACACAGAAATGAATCTATGGCCATTTTATGAGGGGAAAAACACAGTAAGATATACAGCAACAAGATTTTAGCGATCATGGCTTTACAGGGGCAGGTACTGGGTACAGTACTAGTTTCCCTAATGCTGGTTCTTTATCAGGTACTGATAGTACAGTGTTAACATGAACTCTAATAGTGTGTTTTCCTCTGATTGGGCCTCATTTATCAGTCTGTGTGAAAATGTATGTGTGAAAATGAAACATTTGCAGTGGATTTATGAAACCGGAGTAGACACAGCTTTTTTTCGTATCCATGTGTGCATGTTGATAAATACCAATCAATCGTAAACAAAAAGCGCACACACAAAATGTATAATTAGCATAAATTGACGCCCCTGAAATACCTTATAAGGACCATGGAAATCAATTTCAGGCAATCTAAAGAGATGCTGTGTAGCCTGTGTAGATTTTATTTTATTTTTCATTATTACATCACATTACATTACATTACATTAATGCCATTTGGCAGATGCGCTTATCCAGAGCAGTGTACAGTTGATTAGACTAAGCAGGAGATAATCCTCCCCTGGAGCAATGCAGGGTTAAGGGCTTTGCTCAAGGGCCCAACGGCCCAACGGTTGTGCGGATTTTACTGTGGCTACACCGGGATTAGAACCACCGACCTTGCGTATCCAGACCTTGCATGTACCTTAACCACTACGCTACAGGCCGCCCACATTATATGACTTATATGACATATATATGTGCTTACCTAATTTGTAACTTCTTTTAGCGAATATGAAAATATATATCAAACTTATTTAGGAATTAACATATTCTATGCAATGATGTTTTCTTATAATAAACGTGAACTCGTCATTATTGTTCCTTCCTTGTCTACAATAATGGTGTGTAAGGAGCATATCAGTGTGCAGGCTTCCTTCTTTTCATCCAAACTGACATCTAAACATTGGTAATTAGCCTACTTGAGACAGGTGTGTGGGGGTTGGACCCAAAATGCACGACTCAGAAACAATGGTTAGATAAAGTCCCATCAGGGCTTTATTCGGGACGAATCCCAGAAGCGTAGTCAAAACAAGCAAAGTCCATACACGTAGATCCAGCCAAACAAACAGTAAACAAACAAAAAGCACGGTGCCAAGGGAAGAGGCAAAAAAGGAAGGTCCGGTAGCAGGAGAGCCGTCAGCGGGGCAGAAGTACAGGCGGACGGCAGGCAGAGTCGTAGTCGAGGGCGATGCGGAAGTCGAAACCATGAAACAATCAGCGAGGCAAAGGTACAAAAACGGTAGGCGAGGACGTGGTCAAAAACAAACGATGGTCAATGAAACAGAAATCAATAAACAATGGTCGGTAAAACAGGCTTGGATCGTAACGTGTAATCAATGACAGTAATGCTCAAGAGTTGCTTTGACGTACAAGAGGCAGACAATTTCGCAACGAACAGTAGCACGACTGGGCTATAAATGCAGGTGTAGACAGGTGTAGACAATTTAGTTAGAGCGCAGCAAGGAAATGGAAAACAGGTGAAGTAAACGTTAGTAATAAACCTATCCTGCCCTAACATTAGTAAATTAGTAAATGACATGCACGAGAAACGTAAGGTAACATGAACACATGATTAGTTTGTTAGTTTTACCAAATCCTGATCTAGCGTTAGTAGTTTTAGTAAATAGACAAATGGAAACAATTAGGGTGTGAGTGACAGAAAGAGAGAGAGAGAAAGCCGGAACGCAAGGTTTGCGGAAAGACATGTAAAAGTGTATGTTTAAACAACGACCAGTCAGCGTAACAATAAACATAAATCAAAACATAACACTAAACGAACTAAGACGATAACCACTCAACATAACAAGGTAAAATAATCGTAACTAAACATAACTAGACATGACAAGAAAATAAATCGTAACAAGAAACAAACTAAACAACATGACGAACCTAGACTAACATAATACATGATAAGACAATACGTGACTAAGACAAAATGAATAAACATAAAACAAGGCAAGACAGACCTGAAACGTGACACTACTTTTGTTTATATAGGCTACATAAACTATGTATGCACCACGTAGGACTGGAATGCTGCACTGGCCTACGCCTCAGAGATATTGCTGTTTTTGTCTCTGTCTTGACTTCTCGATACTGTGGAACAGGTAAAACAAAAAAGGTTTGACATAAAACTGGAGGCAAAGTTATAAAATTATTGGACAGACGTTACTATCTGGGATTATAAAGGAGCAATATATTTTCACACAATATATTGTCACTGCCCTGTGTCAGTCTGCAAGAAGTTGAGGACGGAAGGCACCTGACCATGTTCTGGAAGTAAGCCATGCTTTAATCTTCTATTAAAACAATAAATGTAATCTAAAGAGAGTCTAACCATGATGTTTGAACCTGAACTCGCCTTTATTGTTCGTTGTTTCTCTGTGAGCCTCAGTCTTTGAATATGAAGTAGGCTTTTCCATGCCCCAAATCTTCTAATGGGTTACAGCAACCCATTTACATGTAATGTCCAGAGAGGCCAGACATATAAATATAGACTTGTAGGCTGCGCGCTATTTATAGAAAATGTTCTTCATTGCCAGAATTTGTGACAGAGGAACCAGACTCAGGGATAACACGAATTAAGCAGGCTTTAATGGCAAAGGGCAGATCCAGGACATAATCAAAAACCAGGCAATGGTCACAATCCAAACAGACAGGTACATGCAGGGCAGGGAGAGTGTAATTGTGTATACAAAGCACTACAAAGTCTAATTGGGAAAACAGGCAGAGCGGAATCGGGAAAACAGGTTAACAAAAAACAAGAAGACAGACAAGCAAAGGTACAAATACAAAAATACAAAACAGAGCCAGAAAACCAGGCAGAGATCAAAACCAGGGGAGGGAGGAAAAAAATTTAATAAAAAATAAAGAAACAGCTAAGCAGACAGAATATGACAGGGGCACCGGGTAGCAAATGCTAGAACCGGGGTAGGGAACAGAATAACAGAAAGTTACAAGTTTAAATACACTACTAAGAAGCACTAAATGAGAAACAGGTGGAATCAATGACAGGAGACAGGAAGGAATACATATAAGGAGTGGGGAGGCAGAGACACGAAATTGGACACAGCTGAAAGAAATGGATGAAGGTGAATGGAGCAGGAAACAGAGTACGGTGGCCACAGAGGGCAACATGGAACAAAAACGCTAAAAACTTAGACAAAACAGATACAGAAAAACACAGAACCTGACATACGTGTTTTGTGGAATTTATATTACACAGCACTTAAGCATTAATGAAACATCACCCAGTTTAATGTTGAATCCTGTTGCATATTTATATGATATAATTATAATATTCAATTGGCTCATTAAAATAATTTTGCCACTACAATTCAAAATAAAATATAAATGAATGGAATTAATAAAATAACAAAACACGCTTTACAGCCGTGCGCTTTCATTTCCGTGCCCAATAAGAACAGCTAAGACTCGTGAAGTGCGTTAGCCTCCTACGGAAAAACTGATATTTCGATAAATCGCATTATTTGTGCAAATGCATTTCTGAAGAATTTTGTTCAGCTCACATGTGATAAATGAGGCCCATTGAGTGCATTTAATTCCTCTTGGGCTAATATAAACCCTATTGCAGTTAAATTAACACTGACAATTTTATTCCTGTAAAGTGAATCAGGGAAGAGATCCACCAAGGCAGCTCAGTGAAAAAAGTGACAATAGGCGCTACATAGCCACTCTGACATGACAGTTAGCCCCTCTGTCACTCTGTCGGCGGGAGATAAGGATTCCTACTGTACTGTCGAGTGCTGCAGCTCCCACATTAGTGATTTAATAGCCGCTGGTACTGATGGAAAACCAACCCCCAATAATGGCTGACTAATTTCACAGTAAATACCCCGCCGTCCCAGTGTCCCCACTCCACCCTCTCCGGTCTGGTCTCGCTGTACATTCCCCGCTGCGTGAGTCAGACAGACAACACTTCTGTGGAAGATTTGCTCAACTGTCTGCAGCTGGTGGACAGTGCTTAGGCTGAGTGCCGGCGCCACAGACAACGGAAACTCATCACTCTCCTGTCCAGGCAGGCTCCCTCCATCACTGTCTTTCTCTCTCGCAACTCATTGCTAGTTTCCCAAGAATAAGATATTCACACAGGAAGACTCGTTGGCAGCATTTGGCTTTAAACATCTGAACACATCACAGACACGGCCTCCAGAGCTGCAGACACAGTTTGAGGCTGCGTTCACACTGCAGGCAAACCCATTTGGTTTTTCAAATCCGATCTTTGCAACTGACTGTCCGCTCTGTTATGTGATCAAATCGGATTTGTGTGTTCAGGCACATATCTACACTGGTTGCTGTTGTATGCTTGTGCACGTATGCTGACTAGTAGAGCATTTCTCTAGAACATACCAGCTCTCAATGCAGTGCCGGGGTAGCTGGCGAAGCCACTTGCGGCACAACCTTGTCTCCCGGGAACCAATCAGATTTGACTTCCGATGTAAAACATTGTCCGACAAGTGGCCAATTTAGGGACATGGGTGCAACATCAGGCTGCTTTGCCATAAAAAGTGTGTCTCTACCATAAGAGCGAGTTGCAATGTGAAATGCCTGCATCTCATGAAGAGAAAAGCACCGGTGTGCAGTATTGTCCTGCACTCCTGCACTCCTGCACTGCTGCACCCACTCCTGCACTGCTGCACCCACTCCTGCACTGCTGCACTGCTGCACCCACTCCTGCACTGCTGCACCCACTCCTGCACTGCTGCACTCCTGCACCCACTCCTGCACTCCTGCACTCCTGCACTCCTGCACCCACTCCTGCACTCCTGCACTCCTGCACCCACTCCTGCACTCCTGCACTGCTGCACTCCTGCACTGCTGCACCCACTCCTGCACTGCTGTTTTTTTTCCAACTCTCTGCATGTGACTTCAAATGCTTGTCACATTGCAAGTGACAGCCAAAAAAACCTGAAATCCCACCTGAGGGGCCAGACTGAGATGCATCTCCATCCATCCATCCATCCATTATCTGAACCCGCTTATCCTGATCAGGGTCGCAGGGGGGCTGGAGCCTATCCCAGCATACATTGGGCGAAAGGTAGGAATACACCCTGGACAGGTCGCCAGTCTATCGCAGGGCACACACACCATTCACTCACACACTCATACCTACGGGCAATTTAGACTCTCCAATCAGCCTAACCTGCATGTCTTTGGACTGTGGGAGGAAACCGGAGCACCCGGAGGAAACCCACGCAGACACGGGGAGAACATGCAAACTCCGCACAGAGAGGCCCCGGCCGATGGGGATTCGAACCCAGGACCTCCTTGCTGTGAGGCGGCAGTGCTACCCACTGCACCATCCGTGCCGCCTGAGATGCATCTCCAGAAATGTAATTTGAATCGCATTTGAAACCATGTATGTATGTGGTTTAAATCTGTAATTGAATCTTTAATTAAAATTTCACATAATTTTTGGCTGTTCAGACAATCAGATTCCAATCAGAGATGCAGAAAAATCTGATTTGGCCTGCCAGTCTGATTATGGCTAAAGGCAGGGGGAGCAAGGTCTTCTGGACTCCACGCTAGGACCTGGTCAATACCACTGGCTGCCAAAATATACAGGAGTACTGTTTATTAGGACAAAGCATTAACAATAACAGTGGCCAGTTAGCCAACTTTCCTAGCAGTAAGTATGCTGTAAAAACATGTTCTGGATGCTATTCTTATCTTCATGGAAATACTATGCTGTTGTGCATGTGGCCATTCAGCCTGACTGACAGAACCACCATATTACAATACATTACATTACATTATTGGCATTTGGCAGACGCTCTTATCCAGAGCAACGTACAGTTGATTAGACTAAGCAGGAGACAATCCTCCCCTGGAGCAATGCAGGGTTAAGGGCCTTGCTCAAGGGCGCAACGGTTGTGCGGATCTTATTGTGGCAACACCAGGATTAGAACCACTGACCTTGCGTGTCCTAGTCATTTACGATTACGCTACAGGCCGCCCTATTAGATTGAGGGATGAAGGATTAGGGTTTAGCTTTAGGGTTTAGGTTTAGGGCTGAAGGATTAGAGGTTAGGGGTTAGGTTTAAGGCTGAAGGATTAGGGTTTAGGGTTTAGGTTTAGGGCTGAAGGATTAGAGGTTAGGGGTTAGGTTTAAGGCTGAAGGATTAGGGTTTAGGGTTTAGGTTTAGGGCTGAAGGATTAGGGTTTAGGCCTAAAGTTTAGGGCTGAAGGATTAGGGTTTGAGGGTAAGGCTTTGGGATGAAGGATTAGGGTTCAGGCCTAAAGTTTAGGGCTGATGGATTAGGATAGGATTAGGGTGTAGGCCTTAGAATTTCGGTTTAGGGCTGAAGGATTAGGGTTTAGGGCTTGGGTTTAGGGCTGAAGGATTTGGGTTTAGGGCTAGGTTTTAGGGTTGAAGGATTAGGGTTTAGGGGTAAAAGATTAGAGTTCAGGCCTTAGGTTTTAGGTTTAGGGCTGAAAGATTAGGGTTTAGGGCTGAGGTTTAGGGCTGAAAAATTAGGGTTTAGGGCTTAGGTTTAGGGCTGAAGGATTAGGGTTTCATGCCTGGCTGCTAGCAAGAAAACAGTGATAGACTGCAGCAGCAACAGCCAAAGGGATGACACCTTCCTCCACTCCACTACCACCCTCCCCCACTCCACTACTCAACTACCACCCTCCCCCACTCCACTACCACCCTCCTCCCCTACCACCCTCCCCCACTTCACTACCACCCTGAACACTGGATATTGGAAAACGATGACTTACATAATATGAAGCGTCATTGGCTACATTTCACTAATCTACAGAAATGTTTCTGAATTTGTGTATGTGAGATTCAACTGACAATAGCCAAGAACATAAACTGTTGCAGTACGAGATGTTCAGATCGGACACATTGAGATTCAGGGATTACAGTAAATCGTTGTTTTTTGTTTTTTTATCTTTGATCAAATGTTGCTGGCTACATATTAATTAGTGTCTCGAGGGGAACCGCAATGTCAGGTTTGTGTTTTTACAGGCTGTATCCTGCCATGCAACTTGTGCTTGAAATTTACAAGCTTTTTGTAGCTTTAAATGGGCTGACCAGGTGTACAATCTCTAATTGGCTAATATGTGTGGGCTCAGCAAAATCTAACGATTATGACAGAAATATAACGATTATGAGAGGACTATTTCTTCAACACAGGACGTGGACTTTGATGACGGAGAAGCTGATTTCCTTCACTCCCCCTCGTTCACTCCTCTGCTCCACATCTTATGCTGGAGTGGGGGAGTGGAGTAAAGGAGGGTGGAGTGGGGGAGTGGAGTAAAGGAGGGTGGAGTGGGGGAGTGGAGTAAAGGAGGGGGGAGTGGAGGAGTGGAGTAAAGGAGGGGAGTAAAGGAGGGACGAGTGGGGGAGTGGAGTAAAGGAGGGTGGAGTGGGGGAGTGGAGTAAAGGAGGGAGGAGTGGAGGAGTGGAGTAAAGGAGGGGGAAGTGGAGGAGTGGTAGTGGGGGAGTGGAGTAAAGGAGGGAGGAGTGGGGGAGTAGAGTAAAGGAGGGTGGAGTGGGGGAGTGGAGTAAAGGAGGGAGGAGTGGAGGAGTGGAGTAAAGGAGGGGGGAGTGGAGGAGTGGAGTAAAGGAGGGGGAGTAGAGGAATGGTAGTGGGGGAGTGGAGTAAAGGAGGGGGGAGTGGGGGAGTGGAGTAAAGGAGGGGGGAGTGGAGGAGTGGAGTAAAGGAGGGGGGAGTGGAGGAGTGGAGTAAAGGAGGGGGAAGTGGAGGAGTGGTAGTGGGGGAGTGGAGTAAAGGAGGGAGGAGTGGGGGAGTAGAGTAAAGGAGGGTGGAGTGGGGGAGTGGAGTAAAGGAGGGAGGAGTGGAGGAGTGGAGTAAAGGAGGGGGGAGTGGAGGAGTGGAGTAAAGGAGGGGGAGTAGAGGAATGGTAGTGGGGGAGTGGAGTAAAGGAGGGGGGAGTGGGGGAGTGGAGTAAAGGAGGGGGGAGTGGAGGAGTGGAGTAAAGGAGGGGGGAGTGGAGGAGTGGAGTAAAGGAGGGGGGAGTGGAGGGGTGGAGTAAAAGAGGGTGAAGTGGAGGAGTGGTAGTGGGGGAGTGGAGTAAAGGAGGGAGGAGTGGAGGAGTGGTAGTGGGGGAGTGGAGTAAAGGAGGGGGGAGTGGAGGGTGGAGTGGAGGAGTAGAGTTAACTCATAGCTTAGAGTTATGATGCGTTGTGTGTTCAGAGATGCTCTTCTGCATGCCACTGTTATAATGTGTGGTTATTAGCATTACCGTCACCTTCCTGTCAGCTTTGACCAGTCTGGCCCTTCTCCTCTGATCTCACTCATTAACAAGGCATTTCTGCTCGCAGAACTGCTGCTCACTGGATGTTTTTTGTTTTTCGCACCATTCTCTGCAAACTCCAGAGACAGTTGTGCATGCAAATCCCAGGAGATCAGCAATTACTGAACCAACAATCATTCCATAGAGTCCACAAATTCAATTAAATCACATTTCTTCCCCATTCCGACATTTGAAAAACAGCTGAACCTCTTGACTGTGTCTGCATGCTTGTATGCATTTAACTGCTGCCACATGATTGGATATACAGCACACATAACACGTTTTCGTGAGGCAGGTGAGACAGTTCTGTTTGTGTGAAATCTCTGCAGCTCTCAATGAGCTGTGAGCTGAAGGCAGAATGTCTGCCTCTGCCAATGGCACCCAGGCCTCACTTTCTGCCCATTTTATAAACACAGAATGGAAAAAACAGGTCGCCATGTAAGAAAACTGTAAATCTTGTTTATGACTGTTGTTGGGTAAAAGAGTGCGGTTTGACTGAAATCGCATGTGCTTCATGTACGGCCTCCGTACTCCGTATTTTCCTTCCATACAGCCAGGAATCTTGGGGTGACGCTAGATAACCACCTCACCCTCGCTCCACACGCATCCTCCACTACCAGAACCTGCAGGTGTCAGGTTCTGTGTTTTCCGTTTCCTGATTTTCTGTCTTCCCCTGTGTTCTTGCCTTTTCTTACCTCTGCGCTTTACGTCGTCTGTTTCCTGCTCCATTCCCTCATTTGTTTGTTTCACCTGTGTTGTAAACGGCAGGTTTATTGAGCAGGCAGATGAAGGGGCAGACAGAGCGTAATAAAAACAGACGAAGTTCAAGGTAGGCAGTCCAATCCAATCCACAATCCAAGAGCAAAATCCAAAGAAGAGCCAGGCAGGAGTCAACAGAAAACCAGGAATATCCAAAAACAGAACAGATCAAACAGAATACAGGGGTGAAGGCACGGGGTACAGGAAATTACAGGGACTCAGGATACAGGGTAAGTGGACTGAAAACGACAGGCTTAAATACACAGGGGATTGACAGACAATGAGACACAGGTGAGCTAAATGACAAGAGACAGGAAGGAAGTACATATAAGGGGTGGGGAGGCAGAGATATTAAATGAAACACATGTGGAAACAAATGAACGAGGGAATGGAGCAGGAAACAGACTACAGAAAGCACAGAGGGAACAAAAGGCAAAAATGCAGGGGAAGACAGAAAATCAGGAAACAGGAAACACAGAACCTGACAGCAGGTTCTTCCTCTACAATATATGCCGTATCCGTCATCTTCTGACGGAGAAGGCCACCCAGCACCGAGTCCAGGCGCTTGTCATTTCCCGCCTGGATTACTGTAACTCCCCCCTGGCTGGTCTCCCAGCGTGTGCCATCAAGCCCCTCCAGCGGTCCAGAATGCTGCAGCCCAGGTCGGCTCATGTCACCCCACTCCTCATTGGCCTCCACTGGCTTCCTATTGCTGCACGCATAAGGATAAGAGCATCTGCCAAATGCCAATAATGTAATGTAATGTAAAATGGCATACTGTTTATGTAAAGTATGCATGCTATTCTGACATTTTTTGCTATTCTTGCCCTTATTTGTGATCTTTTTAACTACTTGGATTTTTTATTTTTTTATTTTTTATTTTTTATTTTTTTATGTCTACTAATGTAGCTGTTAGGGTTCTTTTAAATTACCTTGTGTTATGCTGTGCACTTGATAAATAAAACACTTTGACTTTGACTTTGACTGTTCTACTGATCTATAATTACCTGTCAGTGCTGTTACAGTCAGAAGACGTTTGATCGAAGCTAAGCTATCAGCAAGAAGCCCCCATAAACCACCATTGCTGAAAAAAGGACATGTGCAGAATCGGTTAAAATTTGCCAAAGAACACATCGACTGGCCCAAAGAGAAATGGCATAACATTCTGTGGACTGATGAGAGTAAAATTGTTATTTTCGGGTCTAGTGGTCGACAACAGGATGTCAAATCAAAATACTTGAAGAGATTATGTTGCCGTATACCGAAGATGAAATGCCCCTGAAATGGGTATTTCAACAAGACAACGACCGCAAACACACAAGCAAGCGAGCAACATCTTGGTTCCAGACAAAAACGATTGAGGTAATTAAGGTTCTGTTCAAAATTTATCTTTTGAACAGACTAATATTCCTTTTCTTTGCTTCCTGTAAAATAATAACGCAGACTTGATAAAATTTGCTAATGCCTTGATTTGGAATTGAATGTGTAATGTTTTTGAATGTGATTTGGAGGTGGTAGATTGTCGACTTGGGAATCTGTCTCAACTTTCCCCCAACCAATGCTCAGATTTGGAAGCCCCCATCACAGTGAAGCTGTTGGTCAGATGGACCTGGGCCATGCTCCAGGGATTGATGGTTTGCCGGCCGTGCCCCACGGATTCTGGGAAATCTTAGGACCGGACTAGTATGAGGGCTTTTGTGAGTGTCTGGGTGCAGGTTAGGACTGGACTAGTATGAGGGCTTGTGTGAGTGTCTGGGTGCAGGTTAGGACTGGACTGGTATGGGGTTTTGGGTGAGTGTCTGGGTGCAAGTTAGGACCGGACTGGTATGGGGTTTTGGGTGAGTGTCTGGTTGCAGGTTAGGACCGGACTGGTATGGGGTTTTGGGAGAGTGTCTGGGTGCAGGTTAGGACCGGACTGGTATGGGGTTTTGGGTGAGTGTCTGGGTGCAAGTTAGGACTGGACTGGTATGGGGTTTTGGGTGAGTGTCTGGGTGCAGGTTAGGACTGGACTGGTATGGGGTTTTGGGAGAGTGTCTGGGTGCAGGTTAGGACCGGACTGGTATGGGGTTTTGGGTGAGTGTCTGGGTGCAAGTTAGGACTGGACTGGTATGGGGTTTTGGGTGAGTGTCTGGGTGCAGGCTAGGACCGGACTGGTATGGGGTTTTGGGTGAGTGTCTGGGTGCAGGTTAGGACTGGACTGGTATGGGGTTTTGGGTGAGTGTCTGGGTGCAGGTTAGGACCAGACTGGTATGGGGTTTTGGGTGAGTGTCTGGGTGCAGGTTAGGACCAGACTGGTATGGGGTTTTGGGTGAGTGTCTGGTTGCAGGTTAGGACTGGACTGGTATGGGGTTTTGGGTGAGTGTCTGGGTGCAGGTTAGGACCGGACTGGTATAGGGTCTTGTGTGAGTGTCTGGGTGCAGGTTAGGACCGGACTGGTATGGGGTTTTGGGTGAGTGTCTGGGTGCAGGTTAGGACCAGACTGGTATGGGGTTTTGGGTGAGTGTCTGGTTGCAGGTTAGGACTGGACTGGTATGGGGTTTTGGGTGAGTGTCTGGGTGCAGGTTAGGACTGGACTGGTATGGGGTTTTGGGTGAGTGTCTAGGTGCAAGTTAGGACTGGACTGGTATGGGGTTTTGGGAGAGTGTCTAGGTGCAAGTTGGGACCCGACTGGTATGGGGTTTTGGGTGAGTGTCTGGGTGCAGGTTAGGACCGGACTGGTATGGGGTTTTGGGTGAGTGTCTGGGTGCAGGCTAGGACCGGACTGGTATGGGGTTTTGGGTGAGTGTCTGGGTGCAGGTTAGGACCGGACTGGTATGGGGTTTTGGGTGAGTGTCTGGGTGCAGGTTAGGACCGGACTGGTATGGGGTTTTGGGTGAGTGTCTGGGTGCAAGTTAGGACCGGACTGGTATGGGGTTTTGGGTGAGTGTCTGGTTGCAGGTTAGGACCGGACTGGTATGGGGTTTTGGGAGAGTGTCTGGGTGCAGGTTAGGACCGGACTGGTATGGGGTTTTGGGTGAGTGTCTGGGTGCAAGTTAGGACTGGACTGGTATGGGGTTTTGGGTGAGTGTCTGGGTGCAGGCTAGGACCGGACTGGTATGGGGTTTTGGGTGAGTGTCTGGGTGCAGGTTAGGACTGGACTGGTATGGGGTTTTGGGTGAGTGTCTGGGTGCAGGTTAGGACCGGACTGGTATAGGGTCTTGTGTGAGTGTCTGGGTGCAGGTTAGGACCGGACTGTGTCGAGGACCCGGCCCTAGGCCCTCCTGATGAGAGATTGACAGAAGATGGGTTAAGCAGGAATGCATTGTTAACCCCTCGCACACGCCATCGAGGTGGTAGTAAGAACGCCCGTAAGAAGAAAAATATGTGGTTCAGAGAATGAGCAGCCATGCTTGTCAGTAGAGGAGTCTGAAGTCGGGGGACTTAGATTTAGGGTTTTAAGGAGCAAGGTTAAAGTTCTGACTGAGAATACCCCAACCCTACAGGGGAGGGGCACAATGCCTGGCTAAAGAAAAACAAAAATAAGGAAAACGGAAGGGATGTCAATACCGAAAGAAAATTAATGATTAATGGCGGATGATTTACACTCAGCTATTGGCTGGATGTCCTTTGTAGATCCCTTAAGGCGCCACAAAAAGGGGCACCTGAAGAGGGTGTTGGGATGGTGGCAGGCTTTAACGTCTGGCTTGCATGAAATCAAAGTTTGGAGGAAGTCAAGGAGAGATTATGAAACTGACACAGACACCAGTGATGAATAGGTTCATTAAAAACAACATAAGGGCTAGTGTTTTTCCACTCATATATTAAGATGGGGGAAATTCCCAAACCAGAGGGGCCCATGAAATAAAATATTGGGGACAGTTCTTTGGAGGTATGAGAAAATGACAATTGGAAAAACAGAAATAATTAATATGGTCATTAAAAAACAGGTTATATAAAAGATAAATGTCTTCCCGCTTGACATAATGGGGGCATTTCTTATCAAAAAAGGTACACTTTTGTATACAAAAAAGATATATAAGGGATAAGTTTTTAGACCTTAGAGCGGGATCTCAGAATTTGGCTTCAGAAGATATCTACGAGCTGGTGAAGAAAGATCCACGCAGAACAATTATAACCAAGCTGGAGTGGTAATTATAATCTATATTATTTGTAGAAGTAGGAAAAGTAACATATTATAAGTTTACTTTTATATATCTTTTATTTCTTATTAGGGTACTATATAAAGTAGAAAAATGTAGAGAAATTATCATATTTAGATAAATATAATATTATAAGAATAGTTTCTTTTTAAACGTCAAGAAGGGGGAGCTATAGGATAAGGCTAAGGCCAAAGAGGATGGATATAGGAAGGGTGTACCTTGATTTTTAAACATCGTGGTGGAAAGGTAATTTAGAAAGAGCTAAGAGGGGTATATGTAACTTGCATGTGATTAGCAAACTGCAAAAGATGATATGTACACTGTAATCTGTACAACTCTATTCTTTTGATTGATTATAATAAAATATATCTTACTATAATCATATGTGACAAAGAGTCTTTAGAGGAATACATTGAATACAGGACATCGATTACCAGATTTGCATCACACCCTTCACTTCGAGACTGGGCTGGAAGTTCAGT
The DNA here is from genome assembly GCF_963514075.1 of Conger conger. NCBI lineage: Eukaryota > Metazoa > Chordata > Actinopteri > Anguilliformes > Congridae > Conger > Conger conger. The sequence goes on from NC_083775.1 coordinate 41,415,972, forward strand.
AGAACTTACCAGGGCTCCAGGACGTTCGGAGTACTTGATTTCGTCCCCGAGACACCTCATGGTGAGGTACTGCTCGTGGGAACGTGAGGTCTGAGCTCGGCAAGGGGTCCGTGGCTCACGACAACTGGTATGGGGTTTTGGGTGAGTGTCTGGGTGCAGGTTAGGACCAGACTGGTATGGGGTTTTGGGTGAGTGTCTGGGTGCAGGTTAGGACCGGACTGGTATGGGGTTTTGGGTGAGTGTCTGGGTGCAGGTTAGGACTGGACTGGTATGGGGTTTTGGGTGAGTGTCTGGGTGGTTTGGGGCTGGGTTGTCAGCTTTTTTTAATGGGCCAAGAGGGCCTCAACCCCGCAGGGCTGCCTCCATTTTATGGTGAAGCAGTGAAGGCCAGGAATCTGCTCCGGCCCAGTCGCGAGGGGGCATGGGTGTGGGAGGAGCCCCTCTTCCACAACCCACTGATACAAAGTCCAGGGGCCTCATTTATAAACGTTGCGTAGGCACAAAAGAATGCGTACGCCACTTTCTAAGCAAACTTTGGCATTTATAAAACATGAACTTGACGGGAAAATGTGCGGTTCTCCACGGAAACTCTGACCCATGCGTACGCACATTAACTGGAGAAATGAGAAACTGTGCCTTTAATGCTCATGAAGTGAAACAGGATGTAAAAAGGTATAAAGATTTGCCGGGAGTTGTGGCTGGGTATGGCTGGGTATGGCTGCTGTAAGGACGTGCTTCGTCCCTGTTATACTTATTAAAGTGTTGTATTGTTGAATCTCGCTATACGGGTTCTCTCCCTTCCTAAGAGAAGTCGAAAATGATACACAACAGATACCACTGTGTAAAATAAATCAAAATATTACCTCTCACGTATCATATATGAACAGTTAATTTGCAAAAACGGATAAAAGCCTCTCTTACAACGAATAAACAAACAGCTGTTTGATTGATGCTCCCTGGAGTGCCCAAAAAATATGATTTAGGATGATAAATATAAACGGAGATGTTGTTGTAAAATAATCCCTGAAATACGTAGACGAATTGTTGAACAATACTTCATGTTATTAAATGTATGACTCTGACCCATGCGTACGCACTTATTAAATGTATTCTCATAAATAATATGGTGAACAGTCGGACAAATTGCGCTGCACTGATGCCATTTACAATGCGTCAGTCGGGCAGATACGAGTGCATAGTTTCATATATTGTCATCATATTCATATATTATGTTTTATAATGTGTTTATTGTTTTGGATTTTTGTTCGTTTTATCTCTTAATTTTGTAACTGTGTTTTCAATGGTGCTAGACAAATAACGTGTATTACTATTATTATTATTATTATTATCATCGTCATCATCACATTCGTTGTGCAGAACTGTTCGTCATTTACAATCAATCAGGATAATTCCCACACCTGTAGCTTTTCAGAGGCAATCAAATGGCTGAAATCCCTTTTCTTGGCCTTCTTTTCAGCGTTTGCCATTGTCGCCTTCGTGAAATGCATATTCATTAGGGGTGTTTCACTGCCTATTTATAGGCAACTGTGGGCGGGACATGAAGCTGGCAAAGTTGCGCCACATTTAGAGTTGATTGTGATTTATAAAGGAAAACTGGCGTGGGACGTGCGTATGCACTGTTTTATAAATCAGAATATTGTTTTGCGTACGCACGTCCTAGGTTTCATGCTTACGCAACCTTTTGACGTGAATCCTAAGCACAGTTTTATAAATGAGGCCCCTGGTGTGTTTTTCTCATACAGTAAATTTGATTGAAACAAATACTGTATAATGCACATTGTGCCTCATATTGCACTTCATATTAATAACAATTATTACCATGTATACATTCAGTGAGAACTTTATTAGGTAGACTTGTACACCAGCTTGTTAATGCAAATATTTAATCAGCCAATCATGTGGCAGCAACTAAATGCATCAAAGCATGCAGACATGGTCAAGATGTTCAGCTGCTTTTCAGACCAAATGTCAGAATGGGGAAGAAATATGATCTAAGTGACTTTGACTGGGTGGTTTGAGTATCTCAGAAACTGCTGATCTCCTGGGATTTTCACACACAACAGTTTATAGAGCTTGCAGAGAATAGTGCGAAAAACAAAAACATCCAGCGAGCAGCAGTTCTGTGGGCAAAAATTCTGGTCTTGGGGGCCCCTGTGTATGCTGGTCCTGGGGCCCCTGTGTATGCTGGTCCTGGGGGCCCCTGTGTATGCTGGTCCTGGGGGCCCCTGTGTATGCTGGTCCTGGGGCCCCTGTGTATGCTGGTCCTGGGGGCCCCTGTGTATGCTGGTCCTGGGGCCCCTGTGTATGCTGGTCCTGGGGGCCCCTGTGTATGCTGGACTCCCGTTCCCCCATGTCCCATGTTCACATTAGGCTACTTGTAAAGATGTGGCAAAATAATTGAACTGATCAAATGAAAAGTACAGCAACTAATCTATACCTCACCAACCTTCTTCACCACAACACTCCCAAAACCTCCGTTCAGCAAATGCAGCCTGCTCTCCCCCTGAACCTCCGTTCAGCTGATGCAGCCTGCTCTCCCCCTGAACCTCCGTTCAGCTGATGCAGCCTGCTCTCCCCCTGAACCTCCGTTCAGCTGATGCCAACCTGCTCTCCCCCTGAACCTCCGTTCAGCTGATGCCAACCTGCTCTCCCCCTGAACCTCCGTTCAGCTGATGCCAACCTGCTCTCCCCCTGAACCTCCCTTCAGCTGATGCCAACCTGCTCTCCCCCTGAACCTCTGTTCAGCTGATGCCAACCTGCTCTCCCCCTGAACCTCCGTTCAGCTGATTCCAACCTGCTCTCCCCCTGAACCTCTGTTCAGCTGATGTCAACCTGCTCTCCCCCTGAACCTCCGTTCAGCTGATGCCAACCTGCTCTCCCCCTGAACCTCCATTCAGCTGATGCCAACCTGCTCTCCCCTGTACCTCCATTCAGCTGATGCCAACCTGCTCTCCCCTGTACCTCCATTCAGCTGATGCCAACCTGCTCTCCCCGTGCAGGACCAAGCCCTGGACCTGGGGGAGACAGGGCCTTCTCCATCACTGCCCCCTCCCTCTAGAACTCTCTCCCCAAATCCAACCGTGACTCTTCCTCTCTTTCCATTTTCAAAAAATCCCTCAAAACTCACCTGTTTAAAGCTGCTTTTAATGCCTGATTTAATGTCTCTGTTTATTCTTTGATTATAATTTTCTCTCTTTATGTACCTTTTAATTGCATTTTAATCATTGTATCACTTTTATGTTTTTGAGTACCTTAAAAAGCGCTCTATAAAAAAAATGTATTATTATTATTATTATTATTAAAAGTAATTAGAGCTGAATGAATAGGGTCCTAATTGGAGAAAGATAATATATTAATTTGCTGGATAATGCTGACGATAGCATTGATGATTATCTATGTTCTCAAAGAGATGAAGCTAATCTATAAATCAATACAGCAACAAATCTATAAATCAACGGAGCAACTAATCCATAAATCAATGCAGCAACTAATCTACAAATCAATACAGCAACAAATCTATAAATCAATGCAGCAACTAATCTACAAATCAATACAGCAACTAATCTATAACTCAATACAGCAACTAATCCATAACTCAATACAGCACTGTTACTATCTGTTCAGTGAATTCTGGAGAACCTTCAGCTTCTGCCATGAATCTCAACCTCAAGTTCAGTCCCTTATAATAGGGCCAAAAGGCCACCAGATGGCAGAATGCATCCATTTTGTGTTTCCACAACCCACACATCTGATAATTGGCTTCTGGAATGGTGCATGGTTTAGTTTTTTAATCTATTTAGCATGAGGATGGAGGTGTCATTTCAAATAAATACTCTGGGTGATGCACTGAAGATGCTCATGGTTTTTGCACATACAGAGCACAAGCACGCACACTCACACATTACATTATTGGCATTTGGCAGACGCTCTGATCCAGAGCGACATACAGTTGATTAGACTAAGCAGGAGACAATCCTCCCCTGGAGCAATGTAGGGTTAAGGGCCTTGCTCAAGGGCCCAGCGGCTGTGTAGATCTTATTGTGGCTACACTGGGATTAGAACCACCGACCTGGCGTGTCCCAGTCATTTACCTTAACCACTACGCTACAGGCCACCACACGCACGCACGCACGCACACACGCATGCATGCACGCACGCACACACGCACGCACGCACACTCATACACACACATGCACGCACAGCCTCAAAGTATCTTAACACAGCCTACAAGCCCCCAGTCATATCCACACACACACACACACACACTCACCATTCTCTGTCATACACACACAAACAAGCACACACCTTCAGTGTGTATCAGGATGCTGGCCCTGGGGAGGCTATGCTCCTTCAGTGTGGAGCAGGATGTTGGCCCTGGGGAGGCTATGCTCCTCCAGTGTGTGTAGCAGGATGTACGTAACCAGGGGGAATAGTATGTAACCAGGGGGAATAGTACGTAACCAGGGGGAATAGTATGTAACCAGGGGAATAGTATTTAACCAGGGGGAATAGTATGTAACCAGGGGGAATAGTATTTAAACGGGGGGAATAGTATGTAACCAGGGGGAATAGTATGTAACCAGGGGGAATAATATGTAACCAGGGGAATAGTATGTAACCAGGGGGAATAGTATGGAACCAGGGGGAATAGTATGTAACCAGGGGGAAAAGTATTTAACCAATTGGTCTCTGTTACAACCTGTTTCATCCCCGACTTAAGCATTTAGATTCTCCCGTCTGTTTGATTTTGACCTGCAGTGTCCGTTGTTCTATATCAACTTTTGTTTTTGGATTCTGTTTTTGTCTGCTTAGCCTGCCTGTTATCGACCCTTCGCTTGTAACCACGAGTACGTATGGGATTATCCCTGCTGAACCTGTTTGCTTGTGTACCAACCCTTTGCCTGGAATCTGCCTGGTCTCTGTTATTACTGTTTACTGGATATCGACCCCTGCTTGTCTGAACTATTCTGAAGTTAATGGGTGTGGGGTGTAGTGGGGGGGGTGAGTGTGAAGTCAGGGGGGTTTGGGGTGTAGTGGGGGGGGGTGAGTGTGCAGGCAGGGGGGTTTGGGGTGTAGTGGGGGGGTGAGTGTGCAGGCAGGGGGGTTTGGGGTGTAGTGGGGGGGGTGAGTGTGAAGTCAGGGGGGTTTGGGGTGTAGTGGGGGGGTGAGTGTGCAGGCAGGGGGGTTTGGGGTGTAGTGGGGGGGTGAGTGTGCAGGCAGGGGGGTTTGGGGTGTAGTGGGGGGGTGAGTGTGCAGGCAGGGGGGTTTGGGGTGTAGTGGGGCGTGAGTGTGAAGTCAGGGGGGTTTGGGGTGTAGTGGGGGGGTGAGTGTGCAGGCAGGGGGGTTTGGGGTGTAGTGGGGGGGTGAGTGTGCAGGCAGGGGGGTTTGGGGTGTAGTGGGGCGTGAGTGTGCAGGCAGGGGGGTTTGGGGTGTAGTGGGGGGGTGAGTGTGCAGGCAGGGGGGTTTGGGGTGTAGTGGGGCGTGAGTGTGAAGTCAGGGGGGTTTGGGGTGTAGTGGGGGGGTGAGTGTGAAGTCAGGGGGGTTTGGGGTGTAGTGGGGGGGTGAATGTGAAGTCAGGGGGGTTTGGGGTGTAGTGGGGGGGTGAATGTGAAGTCAGGGGGGTTTGGGGTGTAGTGGGGGGGGTGAGTGTGCAGGCAGGGGGGTTTGGGGTATAGTGGGGGGGTGAGTGTGCAGGGAGGGGGGTTTGGGGTATAGTGTGCAGATTTTGTTAAGGTCTCTGTAACAGCACAAACATTAGATTGAAGTTCAAGTGAGGAAACTCCGATTGAACTAGAACACAGTTTGAAACAGAACTTTTACCACCATCTAGTGGCCATATTTAGGATGTGCAGTCTGTTATTTCTCCAACAATCATTTCCGCAACTCCACAGGCGTTCTCATGTCTCAATAATTGCAGAAGAGGGGGCTTCCAGTTTGGCAATCTAAGAGACAGACGCAAGATAGAGGGTCTCCCGACAGTGCTTTTATTTTACATTTTACACACCAAACTCTTCATTAATTCATAAATAAAATGATCAATACTGTCTTATTTCTCGAGTAGTTTTGCTACCGAAACGAGCAGTTCTAAAGGTAACCCTGTTTCAAATCATAGCTTGAGCTGGTCAAACCATGTTGAGTATGGAGCTGGTCTAACTGGTCAATCAGCTACCAGCTGATCAAAACCTAGCTTGAGCTGTTTGGGAAACAATCATGTTCTCAGCAGCTACTAGTGACGAGGGCTACTAGCTTGAGAAAGAAACTAGCAAACATGGCCGCCACAGCCACTGACAGCGCTGCTATGCAGCCTCTTGGTGAAAATGATGCGTATGCTATTTCTATGACTAAGTTGGTCATGGAGGATGTCTCGGTGGCGCAGCCTGTAGAGCACTGACCGCATGCTCATTGTGAGCCGTGATGTCAGCAGTTCGAATCTGACCATCAGACATTTGTCGCATGTCTTTCCCTCTCTTTCGCTCCCATTCTTCCTGTCTCTCTATACTATACTGTCCAATAAAGCTGAAAAAAGGCCTTAAAAATATCTTTTAAAAAAAAAAGTTGGTCATGGAACTGATCCAGGAGTCAATTACACCCCTACAAACCTCAGCACCCCTACCCAGCATGGCCTCCTGTTGAGGAGATTGAAGGGGAAACCTCCTGAAACAACAAAACAGGCCTATACCGACCAGTACTCTGCAGTGGTGAATATTAATGTCAGACGATTGCTAGGATCTTTCATGCCTGTGGTATCCATGTGATTCAACACAATTCATCTTCATGTTTCATCATGTGGCCCCTGGCTAACTTTACTACGTTCAATGTTGCCCTTGGGATTCAAAGTTTGCCCTCCCCTCTTATATTCCAAGGCAAACTTGCATAGCTGCCTAAAACTTACTGATACATTTTGTTAGAAATGCAATTGGAGCGATTACTGTAAATCCTATAGGTAAATGGGAATACAGCAGATTATCCTATAAAAAAAATAATGGACTACTGGCTGACCTTCCAGCATCCACCATCAGACCCCTACAACTGATCCAGAATGCTGCAGCCCGTCTGGAATCCAATGTCCCCAGACATTCACATGTCACCCCCCTGCTCAGTGACCTCCACTGGCCACATCAAATTTAAAACATTGGTGCTTGCATACCAGGCAGTGGCCATCATCCCCTGCATGTATTCAATCACTTATCAGAAAGTATACACCAGCAAGACCCCTCCATTCCCCTACTTCGGGACGCCTGGCACCTCCCCCTCGCTACACCTGCACTTCACGGTCACAACGGCTGTCTGTTCTGGCCTTCCTGTGGATGTCAGAACAACAGAGTCTCTGACCACATTCAAGACTCATCTCTTCAGGCTGCACCTGCACCTCGTTTGATGATGTGATTGTAGGCTACAGTACCTTGAGCTAGCTTCATAAAAACAGCCTATTTTATTCCAGTTAGCTAGTGTAACAGCCTAATAAGACCACAAGTTAATGACTTTCTCCAAAATATTGTACCAGTCAAGTGTATTGTAAAACATACATTCCTATAAGATGACTTCATAAAGGGTATCTTCAGTTGTATCTTCAGTTGTAAGTAAATGGTTATATGTGACAGATGATCTGTGCGTAGACTACTAGAGTAGCTTTGCTCCATGTGCCCGCCAGAATCCATTTTGCATTGCAATAGAAGGTACGGATCTGGCATACTCTCCTTAAAAGGTTATGTTTGATGTGAAATACTTTGCCTAATGATGAAAATGTCAATGCATTATAACCATTTGTGATGCCGCAGCTCATTGGCGCGTCCTCACGCGTCCTTATTGTGGCCGCACTGAACTGTTATATGCGTTTTTATAAATTATGGACTTGCGTTCATGAAGTGCATATGTTCCCTCCACTAGTATTAATGTAATTTGTACTGTGAGATGTGTTATGTGTTACGTGTTGAGTTTGCGTGAGTATAAACGGATGGGTGCACACATGCGCTTAGAACTCGCCAATCTGGTAAAATACGCATGTTAACCAAAAGATACGTGCCTTTGGACAATGTCCGGGAGCATAAGATATTTATTCAATATCTCTTCCTGGTGCTTCTATGGATGCGCGCTCCCGTCCTGGGAAAGCTATATGGTTGGGTACGTTCGCGATCGGCGCATTTGCGTCTTCATAAAATCAATTATGTGTTGTGTAACACTTACAGAAAGTTTAATGGCATGTGTCCATGTACTGTTTTAAACTTAAAGGCCTGGGGCCTCATTTATAAACGTTGCGTAGGCACAAAAGAATGCGTACGCCACTTTCTAAGCAAACTTTGGCATTTATAAAAAACGAACTTGACCGGAAAATGTGCGGTCCTCCACGGAAACTCTGACCCATGCGTACGCACATTAACTGGAGAAATGAGAAACTGTGCCTTTAATGCTCGTGACGTAAGACCAGGAAAACGGGAAGTGAAACAGGGTGTAAAAAGGTATAAAGATTTGCCGGGAGTTGTGGCTGTGTATGGCTGCTGTAAGGACGTGCTTCGTCCCTGTTATACTTAAAGTGTTGTGTTGTTGAATCTCGCTATACGGGTTCTCTCCCTTCCTAAGTGCAACACAACATTTGGCGACGAGAGAAGTCGAAAATGATACACAACAGATACCACTGTGTAAAATAAATCGAAATTGATCGTTGTTGATTGTACTCTTAAAGGGTTCTGATTTTCTGCATGTTTACACTAGGACTCGGAACTATACTGTCCTCTCGGGTCCTCTTTGCACTTGTTCTTGTGTTTAATTTGCACTTTGTTGTACGTCGCTCTGGATAAGAGCGTCTGCTAAATGCCATGCAATGTAATGTAATGTAATGAAATATTACCTCTCACGTATCATATACGAAGAGTTAATTTGCAAAAATGGATAAAAGCCTCTCACAACGAATAAACAAACAGCTGTTTGATTGATGCTCCCTGGAGTGCCCAAAAAATATGATTTAGGATGATAAATATAAACGGAGATGTTGTAAAATAATCCCTCAAATATGTAGACGAATTGTTAAACAATACTTCATGTTATTAAATGTATTCTCATAAATAATATGGTGAACAGTCGGACAAATTGCGCTGCACTGATGCCGTTTACAATGCGTCAGTCGGCAGATACGAGCAAAGTTTCATATATTGTTATCATATTCATATATTGTTTTTTTTCCAATGGTGCTAGACAAATAACGTGTATTATTATTATCATCATCATCATCGTCATCATCACATTCGTTGTGCAGAACTGTTCGTCATTTACAATCAATCAGGGTAATTCCCACACCTGTAGCTTTTCAGAGGCAATCAAATGGCTGAAATCCCTTTTCTTGGCCTTCTTTTCAGCGTTTGCCATTGTCGTCTTCGTGAAATGCATATTCATTAGGGGTGTTTCACTGCCTATTTATAGGCAACTGTGGGCGGGACATGAAGCTGGCAAAGTTGCGCCACATTTAGAGTTGATTGTGATTTATAAAGGAAAACTGGCGTGGGACGTGCGTATGCACTGTTTTATAAATCAGAATATTTTTTTGCGTACGCACGTCCTAGGTTTCATGCTTACGCAACCTTTTGACGTGAATCCTAAGCACAGTTCCTCATTTATAAACGTTGCGTAGGCACAAAAGAATGCGTACGCCACTTTCTAAGCAAATTTTGGCATTTATAAAAAACGAACTTGACCGGAAAATGTGCGGTCCTCCACGGAAACTCTGACCCATGCGTACGCACATTAACTGGAGAAATGAGAAACTGTGCCTTTAATGCTCGTGACGTAAGACCAGGAAAACGGGAAGTGAAACAGGATTTAAAAAGGTATAAAGATTTGCCAGGAGTTGTGACTGGGTATGGCTGCTGTAAGGACGTGCTTCACCCCTGTTATACTTATTAAAGTGTTGTGTTGTTGAATCTCGCTATACGGGTTCTCTCCCTTCCTAAGTGCAACACAACATTTGGCGACGAGAGAAGTCGAAAATGATATACAACAGATACCACTGTGTAAAATAAATCGAAATTGATGGTTGTTGATTGTACTCTCAAAGGGTTCTGATTTTCTGCATGTTTACACTAGGACTCGGAACTATACTGTCCTCTCAGGTCCTATTTGCACTTGTTCTTGTGTTTCATTTGCACTTTGTTGTACGTCGCTCTGGATAAGAGCGTCTGCTAAATGCCATGCAATGTAATGTAATGTAATGTAATGTAATGAAATATCACCTCTCACGTATCGTATACGAAGAGTAAATTTGCAAAAACGGATAAAAGCCTCTCTTACAACGAATAAACAAACAGCTGTTTGATTGATGCTCCCTGGAGTGCCCAAAAAATATGATTTAGGATGATAAATATAAACGGAGATGTTGTTGTAAAATAATCCCTCAAATATGTAGACGAATTGTTAAACAATACTTCATGTTATTAAATGTATTCTCATAAATAATATGGTGAACAGTCGAACAAATTGCGTTGCACTGATGCCGTTTACAATGCGTCAGTCGGGCAGATACGAGCATAGTTTCATATATTGTTATCATATTCATATATTATGTTTTATAATGTGTTTATTGTTATACATTTTTGTTCGTTTTATCTCTTAATTTTGTAACTGTGTTTTCAATGGTGCTAGACAAATAACGTGTATTATTATTATTATTATTATTATCATCGTCATCATCACATTCGTTGTGCAGAACTGTTCGTCATTTACAATCAATCAGGATAATTCCCACACCTGTAGCTTTTCAGAGGCAATCAAATGGCTGAAATCCCTTTTCTTGGCCTTCTTTTCAGCGTTTGCCATTGTCGTCTTCCTGAAATGCGTATTCATTAGGGGTGGTTCACTGCCTATTTATAGGCAACTGTGGGCGGGACATGAAGCTGGCAAAGTTGCGCCACATTTAGAGTTGATTGTGATTTATAAAGGAAAACTGGCGTGGGACGTGCGTATGCACTGTTTTATAAATCAGAATATTTTTTTGCGTACGCACGTCCTAGGTTTCATGCTTACGCAACCTTTTGACGTGAATCCTAAGCACAGTTTTATAAATGAGGCCCCTGGTGTTTTTTTCTCATACAGTAAATTTGATTGAAACAAATACTGTATAATGCACATTGTGCCTCATATTGCACTTCATATTAATAACAATTATTACCATGTATACATTCAGTGAGAACTTTATTAGGTAGACTTGTACACCAGCTTGTTAATGCAAATATTTAATCAGCCAATCATGTGGCAGCAACTAAATGCATCAGAGCATGCAGACATGGTCAAGATGTTCAGCTGCTTTTCAGACCAAATGTCGGAATGGGGAAGAAATATGATCTAAGTGACTTTGACTGTGTCCGTCAGGGTGGTTTGAGTATCTCAGAAACTGCTGATCTCCTGGGATTTTCACACACAACAGTTTATAGAGCTTGCAGAGAATAGTGCGAGCAGCAGTTCTGTGGGCAAAAATTCTGGTCTTGGGGGCCCCTGTGTATGCTGGTCCTGGGGCCCCTGTGTATGCTGGTCCTGGGGGCCCCTGTGTATGCTGGTCCTGGGGGCCCCTGTGTATGCTGGTCCTGGGGCCCCTGTGTATGCTGGTCCTGGGGGCCCCTGTGTATGCTGGTCCTGGGGCCCCTGTGTATGCTGGTCCTGGGGGCCCCTGTGTATGCTGGTCCTGGGGCCCCTGTGTATGCTGGTCCTGGGGGCCCCTGTGTATGCTGGTCCTAGGGGCCCCTGTGTATGCTGGACTCCCGTTCCCCCATGTCCCATGTTCACATTAGGCTACTTGTAAAGATGTGGCAAAATAATTGAACTGATCAAATGAAAAGTACAGCAACTAATCTATACCTCACCAACCTTCTTCACCACAACACTCCCAAAACCTCCGTTCAGCAAATGCAGCCTGCTCTCCCCCTGAACCTCCGTTCAGCTGATGCAGCCTGCTCTCCCCCTGAACCTCCGTTCAGCTGATGCAGCCTGCTCTCCCCCTGAACCTCCGTTCAGCTGATGCCAACCTGCTCTCCCCCTGAACCTCCGTTCAGCTGATGCCAACCTGCTCTCCCCCTGAACCTCCGTTCATCCATCCATCCATCCATCCATCCATTATCTGAACCCGCTTATCCTGAACAGGGTCGCAGGGGAGCTGGAGCCTATCCCAGCATACATTGGGCGAAAGGCAGGAATACACCCTGGACAGGTCGCCAGTCTATCTCAGGGCACACACACCATTCACTCACACACTCATACCTACGGGCAATTTAGACTCTCCAATCAGCCTAACGTGCATGTCTTTGGACTGTGGGAGGAAACCGGAGTACCCAGAGGAAACCCACGCAGACACGGGGAGAACATGCAAACTCCGCACAGAGAGGCCCCGGCCGACGGGGATTCAAACCCAGGACCTCCTTGCTGTGAGGCGGCAGTGCTACCCACTGCACCATCCGTGCCGCCACAACCTCCGTTCAGCTGATGCCAAATATTGTTTTGCGTACGCACGTCCTAGGTTTCATGCTTACGCAACCTTTTGACGTGAATCCTAAGCACAGTTTTATAAATGAGGCCCCTGGTGTAGTGTTTGTGTAATAGGTACCTTTTTAAATGTTTAATACATATTTGTGTTATGATATTTAAACACCCCTGTGTTTATAGAATAGGATGGTGTGTGCCAATTTGGGGTGGTCATGTCTACCTGTTAAAGAGGGAGGCATTTCTTTTGTTTGGGAGATCTCGATGGGGAAGGAACCAATGCCTAGGTCCTCCTTATCCTTCAGTTGTGTGAGGTATGGTCCAAACTATTATCATCATTGTTATTATTATATATTGAAGTCTGAGTTTACTCCAGTACTTTTGTTTGGCTGATGTAGCCATAGCTTTATAAAAACATTTTTTCTATTATTTTCCTTTATTTCCTTTTTGTCATTTTTTTTGTGCATTTCTTGCATTTTGGATGCCTCAACACCTGGTGGTGGAAAAATAAATAACCAGAAAACATCATATCTGCCTCACTGCTATCTTTTGTGCCAACCTAAAAGCCCCTCGACACCCTACTATTTAACACCATTAATGAAGCTAGAACATTCTGAAATATGCCATGCTTTGCATAACTCGCTAACGTTAGCCGCTAGTATATGTGTAGGAAAAATTCACAGAACAAGATGTTCTTCCCCCGTTTTATGACAATCGATCACAAGTCAAAATCAGACTAAAACATCAAACTGTTAGAGTTGAGCAAGCTGGTTCCTCCAAAACTCTTAAAGCTTCATGCCAAAAGTATACCTGTATGTATGCGGCCTATAATCAATATATATCACATGTATGCTGCCTATTACTCATGTAATCAATATGCAAGCCAATTAACCTATATCATTAATTACAGATGAGCTTATGGAAGCGCAAGAAACCACAGTGTCAACTGTAGAATATGTAATCCAATGAACCTATGTCATTAATTACAGATGAGTTTATGGAAGCGCAAGAAACCACAGTGTCAACTGTAGAATATGTAATCCAATGAACCTATGTAATTTATTACAGATGAGCTTATGGAAATGCAAGAAACCACCATTAACCAAATGTTAAAGTATGATTGAGTATGCCTATATATTTTCAAACTGACTAACTGCTCATTTGTGCTAGAAGTATAGTGATGCATATGGAACCTGAATTGAATAAAATAATGCGTATGCTTAAAAGGAAAATTGGAAAGTACCGAATAACACCATGTTTTGCATGATTCATCTTTTATGATTCCTCTTGGTTAAAAAAGAGCTTGCAGGGCAGGATGTCTTGAATTGTGGGGGTGGGATAGCTTTGTCAAGGACAGTTTGCAGAAGAGCTGTATGCCTGTACAATGTGATAAGAACATTTATTTTAAGAATAGCTTATTATGCACAAGAGAACAAGAGACAAGACAAGAGAACATTTAAGAATAGCTTACAAAACAAACGTAATGTTTAAAGAAAACATTTATTTTTAGAGAATAGCATACAAAGCGAAATTATAATTTGGGCGATTGCCACAATGATAAATCACAACAAGTAGGTGAGTAGGGAGGGGGTCTAGCTGACAGGTAGATGATTTAGATTTGCGGATGAGATCAAATATTTCACCCACAGTTGGAAGTTCAAAACTAGATAGAGAGGAAAGCACAACAGCACACCGAGTTGCACACCGAAAGACACCGAAATGAAAGTTTAAAACGGCAAAACAGGTTTCTACCTGTTTGCTACTGTTCATTAGCTTAAGAGCGCAGTAGAAACTACAGCAATCAATAAAAGAAATATCCGGAGAGCAGTGGCAGATAATCACGCCAGCGTTCACTCACACACAATACACCGAATGATGTCAATAGTCATTAGTCACATCCACACCTGCCTGATGAAGAGTGTTATGTTGAAAGAAGTGTATAAAATGTGTGTGACACCAATAATCGGGGTTCAGTTCTGCAGAATTGATCCGGCTTTGTGCACTTGTGCTAATAAAGTCTGATTTTCCTGAAGAGCTTGCTGCCGTGGTGTCTTTTCCCTCGTGAAGTTGTTTTTCGACAAATTAGAGATTAGACTTCTGTCATTTCCTAGACAGGACATATGAAACGGTGAATACAATGCTAATTAAGGCTAATCTAATATAGGCTAATCTATGCCAGTTCACGTTATGTGGCCTATGATAACGTTTTGTACTTTAAAAGTAAAATCGCTTTTTACTTCATATCATTCAGAGGGAATACACACGTCACATTAACACTCTGTGTTTACATACTATTTTGTCTGTCCAGGTCTGTAGCACAATATGAGCTTTCCGAAATATTAGCCAAGAATGTGGTTCATAGCCTAGCTAACGCCATGCCCGCAGAGTTGTGTTATGCTGGAATTGTTGACAATTACCTTTTGTACCGAACGTTTTATGAAAATAAGCAAATGCTTTCTCGGATATAATTCTTATAACTATTTGTCATTGAAATCTATACGATCACTTGTCCACTTGTATATTTAATTGGTATTGCCGTAATTAGTTGAACCGTTATATTACTGCAGGAATCCATTTTGCATTGCAATAGAAGAGGGAATACACACAGATCGCCTGTCACATGAACACTCTGTGTTTACATACTATATTGTCTGTCCAGAATAAACCACATCCCGTGTCCTGACTCACTTCACTCATCCTGATTGCACCGAGGCAAGACAAAGTTCGACCTGGTAACACTAGCTAGCAACGAGCTATCTTTTGCACACAGTTCATGTAGCCTATGGAGCTTTGCATTTTATGCCATTAAAAAAAATAATAATAATCTCCAAGTCCACACCAAGTAAACAAACAACTGTTTCCATGACAACCCAAGTTAACTAATTGTTCTAAAACTCCGGGCTTAGGACTGAACTCAAAGCGTATACTTCCGTGCTCTGAGTGCACATAGCAAGTACGCATCCATCTTGGAGTGCGAGTCATTACATTACATTACATCACATTACATTACATCACATTAATGGCATTTTGCAGATGCTCTTATACAGAGAAACGTACAGTTGATTAGACTAAGCAGGAGACAATCCTCCCCTGGAGCAATGCAGGGTTAAGGGCCTTGCTCATGGGCCTAACGGCTGTGCGGATCTTATTGTGGCTACACCAGGGATCGAAGAACTGACCTTGCGGGTCACATTCATGTACCTTAACCACTACGCTACAGCGTAATGTACCAAAGTCTGGAATTGCGAGCATGGATAAAGTACCCAGATGCGCACCCAGTTTATTCAATAACGTCAGCTGTTAACAGGAGCTATTTGAGCCAATATTCAGCCGTAATCTTAATTACGAGCTGGCAGGATCGCTACAACAGCTAATTAGTGTGCATAGAAGTTAATTTGTCCATAACATACAAAAATAAAGCTAGCAAACGTGTCTTATTTCTTCCCTGCCGTAAAATTCAGCCATGATCACAAACTTGTGGTAAAGATGGAACATGATGAGAATCTTCAATGTGAATAAAGTGGTACAGTGTGAATAAACAGCACAATATGTGACCTAAAGCAACACAGTTCTTAAAGACTAAGCATATGAAATGCGATAATCTTAATCAGTGTAGTGAAGTCACGCAGCTGTCTGGCGAAGCACTGCTCTCTTCACCCATCCATAACCCACTTATCCTGATAAGGGTCGCAGGGGGGCTGGAGCCCATCCCAGCATACATTGGGCGAAAGGCAGGAATACTCCCTGGACAGGTCGCCAGTCCATCGCAGGGCACACACACCATTCACTCACACACTCACACCTATAGGCAATTTAGACTCTCCAATCAGCCTAACCTGCATGTCTTTGGACTGTGGGAGGAAACCGCAGTACCCGGAGGAAACCCATGCAGACACGGGGAGAACATGCAAACTCCGCAGAGAGAGGTCCCCGGCTGACGGGCATTCGAACCCAGGACCTCCTTGCTGTGAGGCGGCAGTGCTACCCACTGCACCATCCGTGCCCCCCACCGCACCATCCGTAAGCCTCCGTGAGCGAGTCAGCTAAATTGCTGTATCAATTTAGCTGACTAGCTCACGGGGGCTTAAAACGTTAAATACGTTATTCCAGTGCATTCAGCAATTCAAATGTTGTTCATAAAGTACAACTAAAACAAAATGTTGAGCTTGTTGTGTACTCGCATTTGTGGACAAGCTCTTTTACAGTTCTTTGTGAACTCCGACGCTGTTTTCAGCCGCCATTAATTTAATGGAAGATCCATGAAGTTAATTGCAAATGATTATGGGATATAATGACGACAAAAACTAGCGTTTTGACCGTGTAATTACAGGGCGACGCAGACACCCCAACGCACCATTGCCGCTTGTACAAGGACAGCACATCTTTTGGATCCAGCAATGCATGTGGACTCAGTAATACAATAGTCATATTATAAGTCATATTATTCCCTCCAATATTTAGAGTTTGTTGGACTTGTTTTGTGAATTTCTCTGCACACTTGGTTCCACTCTTCTTCATTCAGCTCCTCTCCTATTTCAGAGTTTCATTTTTGTTGAATGCTATTATTGGGGTCCATATTGTTCTCAAGCATCTTATATACTTTTGACATCGAGTTTTTTATTTCCTTGTTATAATTCTGAGTCAAAGTTAATCACAGAGTGCATTTCTTTAGTGGTTTGATTTTTTATACGTTTTAAAAGGTAAGTCCTTACTTGCATATATTTATGAAAATTACTTTGTGCCAATTCATGTGTAGTAGCTTAATGACTGAAATGAGTTTCGGTACTGTTAGTCACCATTTGTGAATATGTTTTTAATCCTTTCGATGCCCATACCTTCAGTATGTTATCAGTTCTGTTTGGTTCCAAATGGGGATTCTACACCATTTCTCGTAAGTATATCAACTCGTTATTTATTTCGTGGACTTCACGTAAGTTTTCCCAAATTTGTAGTGTGTTATCTATCCATCTGTTTAGTCCTTTGATTTGTAGAGTCCTTTTTGCCGATATAAGGTAATGTTTTTATGGATATTGGTATGGATGCTTTCTACGGACTGGGCAGGCATATATTGCTCAGCCAAAGTGTCAGGACATGGGACATAGGAACCAAGAGCAGACACGGGTAACGTGAAAGGCAGGTTTTATTAACGGGGCAAATCCAAAATGCCAATCTGGCTCCACGGTGGAACGAACTCCCCGTTGAGGTCAGAACTGTAGAATCTCTCCCCACCTTCAAGCGCAAACTGAAGACGCACCTCTTCAAGCAGCACCTCTCCCCATCCCTCCATACCTCCCTGTGAACCTTAATTGTTGTCTTTGTGATTTACGTTGTGTTTCGGTATTTTTAGTTGGCTAGGTAAGCAGTATTTGGATAGTTAAGTTTGGTCACTTTTGCTTTGTTGTTTGTTTGTTTATTTGTTGTTTAAAAAAAAAAATAAAATAGACCCTGGTCCTTATCTTTGTTGTATGGGTAGCAATTTAAATTGTACTTCCCTCTAGGGTCTTTCAGCGCACTTATCCCTGGTTATGGGTATGCACTTTGTTGTACGTCGCTCTGGATAAAAGCATCTGCCAAATGCCAATAATGTAATGTAATGTAATGTAATGTAATCTCAGTCAGGTGGCACCGGGTCACAGGTCAGCAGAAAGGCAGCCTGTGTGAGGCACTAAGGGGGGATTGTTTCACCTCTAAACAGAAAAACAGGTGGTGACAATTGTGGGACCATGGATTTTTAGAAAGTCCCGTCCAAACAGGGCATCTTGTCTGGAATCACAAACTACTTACACATCTGTGCTGAGAAAGTGAGTACCACGCTGTAGTGTCACAGTCAATGCAGCTAAAATGTCTAATTGCTGACCAGTGAGAGTATGTGCAGTTTGAAAGGTGTTTAGCAGAGGTCGCTGATTCACTGCAGGAATATGTTCAAGCAGAGACTCGCCGATGAGCCAGTGCTTCTATCACTCTACCAAGTTGTGGCAGCAGATGTGGACAGTTCTGATGATGCTCTTTGGACCACTGGACAGGACGCTGAATGCTCAAATGACAATTACACAGGAATTTTTACTTTTCTATTTGTATTGTGTTGAGGCCAAACCCTTATCTTGTACAAGCGTCTTTGTCTGGGAGACAAGCCAAAGAAACAATTTTTTCTGAGAGTGTGAGTGACTTGAAACCTGATTTTGTTTGTATGCAATTTCAGCTGAGACACAAGATCTGAGTGAACTATACTGACAGATAATGAGCCTACAGAGTAGCACTGCATAGAACATTCAGTCACACAATTGTACACACACAAAACAATTATTATCACACAACTAAACATAAATGCTCACATTTTATTAAGTGCGATCACATGTATAATCAGAATTTCTTCCAGAACTCTATACTCTATAATGTCTGTTTTGATATTGGCTGGAATTAATCGTTGAGAAGAGAATTTCCCTCAAAGTCAATGCTCTTGGTGTCTTTTCAATCAATGAACACTGTGCCTGAATGCATTTATGTAACCGACCTGTTGACTTTGCCTCAAAATATATAGGGTGGCATTGTATTAAGGCATTTTTTGCATAAAGGTAAGTTTGGGAAGTGAATTGCTTCACACCACTCTCTGTCCTATTGCCTGGCGTGGAGAATGACTAGGTTCCCTTCCGGCGATTCTGTGCTCAAGGATGAAAATATCAGGGGATGACTCTGATTAATTCAGTTGACAAAACCTGAAATAACAAACACCCCAAATATATGTGTTGCTTTATAAATTACTCTCACGTTTTAATGCGCCGCAGAAACAATGTTTTTACGCTTGGGGTTCCTTTAAGCGCGTCCGCACAGTGACTGCAAGGTCCGGTGGCAAGTGTAGGAGCGGAGCGCGCAGCCGCGATAGGGAAATGCAGCCGGAGGCTGAAAGTGACAGATCCCATCGTAACATAGAGAAGCGGGGCGATTCGGAAAGGGCAGAGTGACTAAATACAACGCTGAAAACAATATCTACCAATATTGAACAATCGCGCCTGTATTTTGTGATAGACTGAAATAGTTTCTGCCTAGTTCGATAGCTAACGATGCTCGGTCAGAGTCATGATAGCGCTGGCTAGCTAAGCTAGCTAGTGTCTGGTGGGGTTGGCAGACATCTCTTGCTGTCCTTTCGCGTTCTCTCATCTGCTGTCATATTCGCTGGCGGAAGGGGGCTCGGTGACTGGAACTGTGGAGGGGGCGGCACGGATATAGACCCCCTGGACACTCGGGTGGACATACCCCCCAATCGTGGGTAAGTATAATGTAATGGGTCAGCAAAGTGAGCCCGGTGATTATGATTGGGGCCTACTGGGAGGGAGTGGACCAGTAAAACACACACGCGAGCTAGCTAAGTGGGGCTGAGTTGTGTGCAGCTTAGCTCGTCGGCTAAATTAGGAAGTTGGTTTACAGTGAGAATGAGGCCTGCAGATGTGATATGAGTAATATATGAACATCGGAGACCGTGCTGACAACAGCCTTGGAAAACATTAGTCTACATTAGCTAGCTTGTTGGTAACGAACACTAAGCTTGAATTTCTATAGTTAAAGTTATCTAGCCAAGTTGGCTAAAGAGGTTTGCTTAGCTGTAGTAACGTTGGGTAGGTTAATGCTAAGTTAGCTAACTAACAACCCGATTTTTTAGCAAACGTTGTCGGTATAAAAACATTTTCTTAAATACACAAGTGCGATCAAAGTATTGTAGCTACGCCGTTAACAAGCTATTTGAGTCATAATCGGCAATATGTATACCGGCGAGCTATCCATCTTGCGAGGTACCATTGACAGTATTATAATATAGGATAACGGGAGAGCGGGGGGTTGATAGCTAGCGGTCATAGCAGCGTCAAGTATCGTTATTGCACGGCTCGTTGCGGTGGACTATGCTAGCAGTGTCCTTGCTGTTGTAATAGCTCGATCGCATGCATTGGTTTTCCGGGAGTGCGCTAGACTTGAGAAATGTACGTTGCTTTGTACGTTATAGGCTCAGAGGTCTTTTTGAACTTGTCTTTTTGTGGTTTAGTGCACGCAAAGCAGGGGGACACAGGGATGGGTGGAGCCGCATATTGTTAGAAATTCTGTCTTATCCCTTGTAACCTGACAACATGACAGTGCTGTATGCAGAGTTTTGTGAGTACCCTTCGTAGGTTTTACATTTCCAGTCTCTTTAGATACGTTTATTTGTGAAATGGCGTGTAATGCAGTATGGTTCGTGTGTGTTAGTGACGTGCGGCAGAGAAGAAACACTGCTTCCCCACTGCTTTCAGACAAATCTATTTATAATGACGGGAAGTTAGAGAAGGAAACCGAACTATTTACAGAAATGGAAATAATATTTGCGTTTAATGTATGACTTGTATCTTTAACGCTAAATTCCGTTTTTTTATTTCAGGAGTACAACTGGTAAAATTAGTTTAATTTAAAACAAGACGCTTGTGAATACATTCTATTACAAAAAAAAAATCTCACCAGCCAAACTAAACGCAACACTAAGTTCACACGTTGTATGATAACTTGTTGAGGTTAAGATTGGATCGATTGGATTAGGCAGTAGTTTTTTCACCCTCTGTCTCAATAATTGTAAATTAAAAATTGTAGGGCAAGCCCACCTTCATTAAACATTTAAATAAAGATGTAGCAGATTCGGAATGCAGCGCGTGAGCTATGACTCGTGTTTTGCAATAACGTTAACGTACTAGAAGATAGTCTATATCAAGTACCTACCCAGCTAAGAGTACATACTTCTAGTCTTTCTATTTTACCTATTAGTTTCATACATTAAAGTTACGATAGGTAAAATCTGTGTTAAAAAATTGTTCCAAGACCATTTCCTTAAATCCCTTCCTATCGTTGAAAAAGACTCACTGACATGTTGACTCACCCTCTGCCTGTGTTTATAGTCCTTAAATTCTGATTATACAGTTGTCCTGCTGTCACTGTGTACCAAATCATTGTACAGCTGTACAATAATTCATGTCACAGCCAATGGCGTGGGGGCTTATTCTGATTGTTCACGTGTAGCTGCTCAAATTGCACTCTTGACAAGCTATCACTGAAACTGAAACGAATATTACATATTTTATATATAAAACAATACCAGTTCACGATCGGCAAATTAGCCATTGTAAGCTCGACGAATTTACAAATATCCACCAATAAGAGCCAATACGAACATAGTAGCACAAGCGATAACAAACTGGTATCGTTTTATAACTAGATATGTATTCTTCGCTTGCATAATATTTAGCAATTTGGGCAGATACACATTCATTCTTACGTGTTCAATCATGCGTGTTTAGCTTAACCTTTATTTGTCTCAAACTAAGTTGCAGTTGCATCGTTTGTGGTAGGCTATACTATCATATCTTAGTTATAAAGCCAGCTAGTTCCATAGCCAAATTAGTTGCTTGCTCATAATGTAGTTGGTTAGCTAAAGTGAAAACAAAAAGACAAATCATGTAAATAGTGTTGTGTAGCACATTAGTCAACATTTCGTAAAGTCACCTGTTCGGCGAACATTTTCTTACTAGAACACTACAAAAAGACAACAGGCTCTGTCGCGTTTGCCACGGTCATCTTTCGAAAGCAGTACATGCTGTGGTTTGAGGGTGTTTGTTGCTGCAATTCCTCTATTGGCCGTTAGGAGTCCGAAATTACTTATTGTGCCTGTAAACTTGTAGACCATTGGAGGATGGGCATGCCCTGTAGCCGGGTTCCCCTCGAGGAGTTTTTTTTCTCGCCACTGTGTGAGGGTTTTTCTCTCCCAAGGGAGTAATTTACCTTATGCTACTGGGGCTTTGGGCTGATGTTTAATTCTCTTCCGTGTTACTCTGTAAAGTGTCTTCTGTGAAAAGCGCTAAACGCCTTGTTAATGAGAGAGGTCAGAGGAGAATGGCCAGACTGGTTGAAGCTGACAAGAAGGTAACAGTAACGCAAATAACCACACATTACAACAGTGGTATGCAGAAGAGCATCTCTTAACACACAATGCATCAACCTTTAAGTGGATAGGCTACAACAGCAAAAGTCCACTAAGTGTAATAAATACCTAATAAAGTGCTCACTGAATATATATAGTTAATATATTTTAGGTAACTAACTTTACTACCTATTGTAACATTGTGTTCAGTGTGGCTCTCATCTGACCGGTGCTAGTAAGATTTTTGTTCTGCTTGCGGTCACTGAGGCACTCCACTCTGCTAAAGCCAAATCCCTCTCTTCTGTCCTCATCTTCCTCGACCTCTCGGCTGCCTTCGATACAGTCAACCATGAGATTCTGCTCTCATCACTGACTGGGATGGGTGTCACAGGATCTGCACTGACAGGGTTTTCCTCCTACCTCTCTGGTTGTTCCTACCAGGTGACTTGGAGGGGCTCAATCTCTGACCCCCTCTCCTCTTCTCTCTATGCACCATGTCTCTAGGTTCTGTTATCTCTTCCCATGGCTTTTCTTACCATTCTTACACCGATGACACCCTACTCTTTCTTTCCTTCCCCCCCAATACCCAGGTCACCACACAGATCTCTGCCTGCTTGGCTGATATCTCTGCATGGATGACTTCCTACCACCTGAAGCTTAACCTTGCCAAGACTGAGCTTCTCTACATCCCTGCTAAATCCTCTCCGACAATCAACCTCTCAGTGATTGTTGAGGACTTTGTAGTATCCTCCTCCCATATGGCCAAGAATCTTGGGGTGACTCTTGATAACCGCCTCACCCTGGCTCCACATGTATCCTCCACTGCCAGAACCTGCAGGTTCTTCCTCTACAATATACGCCGTATCCGTCATCTCCTGATGGAGAAAGCCACCCAGCTCATCATTTCCCACCTGGATTACTGCAACTCCTAGCCGGTCTCCCAGCTTGTGCCATCAAGCCCCTCCAGCTGGTCCAGAATGCTGCAGCCCGCCTGATCACCAGTCAGCCCAGGTCGGCTCATGTCACCCCACTCCTCATTGGCCTCCACTGGCTTCCTGCTGCTGCACGCATCCGCTTCAAGGCCCTAGTGTTGGGATTTCAGGCTGCTAAGGGGACTGCCCCACCTTACATCCAATCCTTAATCACTCCCTACTCCCCAGCTAGACCACTCCGGTCTGCCAACTCTAGTCGCCTTATGGTTCCCTCACTACGAGCACCTGGCGGTCGAGCTGCACGTTCACGCCTGTTTTTCGTTTTGGTTCCTCAGTGGTGGAATGACTTGCCTACCACTGTCAGGACAGCAGAATCCCTCCCCATACTTTGACGCAGACTAAAAACATACCTTTTCAAACTGTACCTTAGTCCTCCCTCCTGATTCCCCCCCTTCCGATATCCCTCTTGTCTAACCCCAAGAAAATATAAAAATAAATAATTTGCACTTACATTGACTGTATTTTTTGTTTTGAACAGCACTTCATGTGTACTTTACTAACCTCCAACTCAATCACTCCCTGACGTTGTTTCTGTCTTATTAAATCCCACGTCAAATACATTTATGATCTATAACCATGAAAAGTACACTAACTAGAGTAACTAACCAAACTACCTAGCTAGTTGATCATAATCATTTGGTTTCACTGTGCGTTTTAGAAGCGGTGTTAATGATGACATTTTCAAGGCGAATGAAAATCTGGGTTTTAAGCCTATTTTCTGTGCGGTAGGTCACACGGCGGCTTTCTGGTATTTAGACAATCACTGATTTTAACATTTGACCAAATTTTGTTCAATATTTAAACACTTGTAACCGACCGCTTCGTTTCCTTGGCCGAACCTTCCCTCCCGGTGGGTGAACCCGGAGAGATGTGACATTTTTGTGGGCTTGTTTGCTCTTGCAACTGGAGCATTCCGTCGCTTCCAGCCAAACCTCACTTACGTCCAGCCCAGTCACAGCCAGGTTCCACATCCACATATAATGGCATTGCACTACATTCCTATAGGATATGCATCATGTTCAAAGTGTTTCCTTTCTCTGTGTGAACATGCGTCAGCCGTGGGTGAGAGAAAGTCAGTCCTAGGCCCTGTAGCTTGGGGCAAGATCACTGTGTTGGCTCACTGGAGGGAACTGATGTGTCAGGCGTGAACATTTAGATATGATACACGAGTATATTTTGTGTTGCTTATGGTTGTTCACTGAGGCATTATCAAATGTTATTATATATATTTCTGTTTTTTTGTTTTAAAAGGCTGTTTGGAGAAATGTTTAAATGTGTGTACATGGTCCTAATCAGTTTTACTGTAAGATTTGCTCGCAGATGTGAATGCTTGGTACATGGTATCGTTTCTGGGAATGCAGTTGTCATATCTTCACACACAATATATATTTTTGTTTAAGTGTGTGGTTGTGTTGCCATGGTGTTTTCTTAGATGTTTTCTCCCCTCCTGCCTGTTCCCCTTGCAGTGACCCAAAGAAGAGGCCATGACGGAGCTCTCTGCCCTCGCGCCCTCTCCCCCCGGGCTGGGGGGCCGCGCCTCCCCCCCCCCCCTGTCCACAGCCCCTCCTCATCCTGTTGAGCCCACAGACCCCCCAAAACCAACCCCGGTACCCAAGTCTACCCTGTACGGGGATCCGGCCGTGAAGGGTCCCCCTGTGTCAAGAGCACCCCCTTTGGCTGAAACACCCCTCCCCCGCTGGCCCCCTCCTCCCGGGCCTGATCCGCACCCTAACGTCAGCGTAGACCTGCCCCTCCCCTGCTTGCCCACACCACGTGTCGCCCTGGCAACTGAGGAAGTGACGGCAGAGGGCCCCCAGCCGCCGCGAGAAGGAACCCCACCACAGTCCCCGAATCTGGAGCCCCCTAGCCCCCCTGCCCTCCCCGTCCCGGCGGTCCGTGAGCCTGCCCTGTCTCGCGCCCCGGACTCGCTCAGCTACCTGGAGTCAGCCAGCCTGCTGTCGGGCACGCTGGAGTCACTGTCAGGCCTGGGGGATGACGGCAGCTCGCTGGGCTCCGACTCCGAACTCAACGGGGCCGTGCTGAGGCGTACAGACAAGTACGGCTTCCTGGGAGGGGCCCAGTACAGCGACGGCAGGTGAGTGTGTGTGTGAGTGTGTATGAGAGTGTGTGTGTGTGTGTGAGTGTGTGAGTGTGTGAGTGTGTGAGTGTGTGAGTGTGTGAGTGTGTGAGTGTGTGAGTGTGTGTGAGTGTGTGTGAGTGTGTGTGTGTGTGTGTGTGTGTGAGAGAGAGAGAGAGAGAGAGAGAGTGTGTGTGTGTGTGTGTGTGTGTGTGTGTGTGAGAGTGCGTGTGAGAGTGCGTGTGAGAGTGCGTGTGAGAGTGCTTGTGAGAGTGCGTGTGTCTGTGTGAGAGTGTGTGTGAGAGTGTGTGTGCGTGTGAGAGTGCGTGTGTGAGTGCGTGTGTGAGAGTGCGTGTGTGTGAGAGTGCGTGTGAGAGTGCGTGTGAGTGCATGTGTGTGTGTGAGAGTGCATGTGTGTGTGAGAGTGCGTGTGAGAGTGTGTGTGCGTGTGAGAGTGCGTGTGTGTGTGAGAGTGCGTGTGTGTGTGAGAGTGTGTGTGTGTGTGAGAGTGCGTGTGAGAGTGCGTGTGAGAGTGCGTGTGAGAGTGCGTGTGAGAGTGCGTGTGAGAGTGCGTGTGTGAGAGTGCGTGTGCGTGTGAGAGTGCGTGTGAGAGTGCGTGTGAGAGTGCGTGTGTGTGTGAGAGTGCGTGTGCGTGTGAGAGTGCGTGTGAGAGTGCGTGTGAGAGTGCGTGTGAGAGTGCGTGTGAGAGTGAGTGTGAGAGTGCGTGTGTGTGTGAGAGTGCGTGTGAGAGTGAGTGTGAGAGAGTGCGAGTGTGTGTGATAGTGTGTGTGTGAGAGAGTGTGTGAGTACCTGTGTGAAAGTGTGTGTGTGTGCTGTCGTTAACTCCCCACCCTTTGTGACAGTGAGAAGGAGAGCAGGGTGGACGTGGCGAGACAGAGAGAAATGAAGTGGCTGGAGATGTTCAGCAGCTGGGACAAGTGGGTCTCCAGACGCTTCCAGAAGGTTCCCTCCGTCTCCCCACAGTCGCACCCCCACACACACACACACACACACACACACACACTCACACCTAAACGCACATGCACTCTCACACACACCCTCCACTCACACATACACACTCATCACTGTCTCACACACTTGATTCGGTTAATTCAGAAATGCATTGAAATTCAGTTCATGAGTCTCATGGATTTTTCTAGGAAATAATATAATTTTTATTCATTTCCTGAATTGACTGAATTCAGATGGAAGTTACCCCAAGTTGCTTGAAATCTATGGAGATGTGGTATTTACATGTCTATATGTTTTGCCATTTTACTGAAACAGCTGTTTTGAGTCCCCTCATTTTCAGATGAAATAAAGTCATATTTGATTACCTAGCCATTAAAT
The DNA here is from genome assembly GCF_963514075.1 of Conger conger. Lineage (NCBI taxonomy): Eukaryota > Metazoa > Chordata > Actinopteri > Anguilliformes > Congridae > Conger > Conger conger. The sequence continues at coordinate 41,442,796 of NC_083775.1, forward strand.
GCAATAACTGCATGATGTCGATGACCCATCAGCAAAAAACAGCTATCCCAGGCCTTCACTGCAGCACCTTCAGCTGGTCTATTTTGTTTTCTGTCTTCACTCTCCCCTTCAGCTGGTCTGTTTTGTTTTCTGTCTTCACTTTCCCCTTCAGCTGGTCTGTTTTGTGGGGTTTCTGTCTTCACTCTCCCCTTCAGCTGGTATGTTCTGTGGGGCTTCTGTCTTCACTCTCCCCTTCAGCTGGTATGTTCTGTGGGGCTTCTGTCTTCACTCTCCCCTTCAGCTGGTATGTTTTCTGGGGCTTCTGTCTTCACTCTCCCCTTCAGCTGGTCTGTTTTGTTTTCTGTCTTCACTCTCCCTTTCAGCTGGTCTGTTTTGTGGGGCTTCTGTCTTCACTCTCCCCTTCAGCTGGTCTGTTTTGTTTTCTGTCTTCACTCTCCCCTTCAGCTGGTCTGTTTTGTGGGGTTTCTGTCTTCACTCTCCCCTTCAGCTGGTCTGTTTTGTGGGGCTTCTGTCTTCACTCTCCCCTTCAGCAACTGACATGAATGCTCTATTGGATTTTAATCCGTTTAGCCAGTCCAGAATTTTACACTTTTCTCCCAATGATCATTTGGCTACAAAGCCAGAGGTCGATGGGCCACATGCAAGAGCCACTCGTACAAGCAGATGTGTTCTTGAATCGCTTAAATATTTTAGAGGATTTTACGCATTTTCTCTTATTTAGATTTTATTAGATAGGACAGTGTTTCCCGCGGGGCAAGGGAGGGAGCTGGCCTGGTCTGCTTGTTCATGGAAGAAGCCTTAAACAGTCAACAGTCTGGCGGCGGCTCCAACTCTTCCCACTTTCACTGTCATCTCTTATCAATTGAACTGCAACGCCGAGTCCAAGTGGATATTGTGTCGTTGATAGCCCGCATATGAATTTAGACCGATGATCATACTGATAGCCAAGTAACATTGCTAACAGGCTAACATAACATTGCCTACTGCCTTGATTCAAAGATCAGAGTCTGTGTGTTTATGCAACTAGGTGATATAAAACGAATAGTCTTCATCATACATGATTCATCATACCTGATTTCGGTTATTGCAATGAGCTAAATCGATATTGTATCGGGGGCAGCCAGTGTCTGATTTACCTTCATCACGTGACAATTTCCTTGACGAATGTTGGAGGTCAAGCTGCCATAGCAACCCATGTCAGTAAAACACAGGGGTTAAACACAGGGGTTAAACTCGGCGAAGATGACAAGGCATCCATTAAATATTATGATGGTGCCCAGTCAATATCAGTTTTCGTATGAAGGGTGGATGTAACAGAAGAAAACAAAGATCTAAGAGGGAGAACTTCACTGCTGCTGCACCTCTAGGTGCCCTCTGTAGGACTGGGCTGCACTAGCTGTACAGTTCAAATGTAGCTATAACTTTAAATCCTACTAATACTTTTGATTTATGCATTAGTAACATAAAAGCTGTGACACATGGAAATAAGCTCACAATGTAACTAGCTAACAGTGTAATCACACAGTCACTAATAGTAAAACATATTTTCTGCACACAGCATAATTTTTCGGTAACACCATGGCACTTTGCAACTCGATAATCAAGTAGAGGTTTCATTTATGGATATTATATTTCAGTAGCGATCTAGCTAGCAAACTAGCTATGATGCCAAGTGGAAGATGGTAACCATCAGCATTTTTATCGCTGATTATCCACTCGTCTTCTTAATGACTTTAAGAGTTTGGACATAAATAACCAGTTAGCTAGGATATACACTCACCGAGCACTTTATTAGGAACATTTTTACTTAACATGAATAAGTACGTGTAATAATCTAATCAGCCAATTGTGTGGCAGCAGTGCAATGCATGCAATCATGTAGATACAGGTTTGGAGCTTCAGTTAATGTTCACATCAACCATCGGGTGGTTTGAATATCTCAGAAACTGCTGATCTCCTGGGATTTCTATGCACACCAGTTGGCAAAGAGCAGTGCAAAAAAACAAAAAAAATCCAGTCAGCAGAAGTTCTGCAGACAGAAATGCCTTGTTAATGAGAGATGTCTGAGGAGAATGGCCAAGCTGTCAAAGCTGACAGGGAGGTGACAGTAACGCAAATAAGCACACATTGCAACAGTGGTGTGCAGAAGAGCATCTCTGAACAGGCAACTCATCATAATTTTAAGTGGATAGGCTACAGCAGTTGAAATCTAAAAAATACACACACCTAATAAATACCTAATAAAGTGCGCACTGAGTGTATTAGTAATCATGGTGCCACAACATTTATTAGCGCGTAGCTCGCTAGTTTGGACTTTACACTTCGTAAAACTGGGATTTTTCAGCTCACTGGTTAGCTTGAATGTGATGAGTTCTGTGATAGAACGTATTAAATGTAAGTGAGAAAGTGATCCGAACAAACATATATATTCCCTTTTTCCTGGTTTTTCTTGCCAATCCACCTTGCTCTTCTTTCTGTTGACGACCTTCAATTTTCTTATCTGTGATGGGTAATAATCTTTGGCAAACAAATAAATGTCTTGTCTCTCTCCCGATCAGCTTGATTTGAGCGTCCAGAAACTGTGTATTCAGTGTGTGTACTGTATAGTCAGTGTGTGTGTGTGTGTTCCAGGTGAAATTGCGCTGTAGGAAAGGCATCCCTTCCTCTCTCAGAGCCAGGGCCTGGCAGCTGCTCTCCAACAGTGCAGAGCTGCTGGAGTCCAACCCCGGCAAGTTCGAGGTAATGTAACAATACTGTAACAACATGGCGTAATGTAAAAACATGGCATACTGTAACAACGTGGCATACTGTAACAACATGGCGTAATGTAACAACATGGCATAATGTAACAACATGGAATGCTGTAACAACGTGGCATACTGTAACAACATGGCATACTGTAACAACATGGTGTAATGTAATAACATGGCATACTGTAACAACATGGCATAATGTAACAACAAGGCATACTGTAACAACATGGCATACTGTAACACCGCATGCTGTAACAACATGATGTAATGTAACATGGCATACTGTAACAACATGGAGTACTGTAACAACATGGTGTGTTATAACATGGCATACTGCAACAACATGGAATCCTGTAACAGCATGGCGTACATTAACATGGCGTACTGTAAGGACATGGCATACAGTAACAACATGGAGTACTGTAACAACATGGAATGCTGTAGCATGCATACTGTAACAACGTGGAATACTGTAACATGGTGTGTTATAACATACTGTAACAACATGGAATCCTGTAACAGCATGGCGTACATTAACATGGAGTACTGTAAGAGCATCACATACTGCAACATGATGAACCGTTACAAAATGGTGTACTGTAACAGCGTACTGTAACAGCATGGCGTACTCTAACATAGGGTATTGTAACAATACTTGGCATACTGTAACTTGGCTTACTGTAACAACATGGATCACTATAACATGGTGTATGGTAACAGCATGGCATACTGTTGACCTGGGTTTGGCCAGTTTATCCCATTATTCCTGGCACATCCTTTCAAGCTTCGTCAGATTGGATGGGAAGCCTCTGAACTGCCATCTTCAGGTCTCTCCACAAACAGTCCCCTCCAAAATTACAAAAATCTAGATTTGTTAAACAACTTTGAACGTATCACCTTTTGTATCAGACCACCCTATTTATAGGTGAGCAAAAGTATTGGAACATGTGTCTGACAGGTGTTTCTTCTTGCCCGTGTGTATCCTGTTGGATTAATTGGTTAAACAATAAATAGTTCTGAATGTCTACTCTTGGTTTTAACCTTGGGTTTTGCTTGTGACTGTATTTGTCTTAGAAAAGATACTAACATGAAGACCGGAGAGCTGTATTTGGGAGAAATGCAAGCCATTTTGAAGCTTAGAAAAGAGGGGTAATCATTGGAGATAGCTTGTACAACTTGGAATGTCCTGAAAAAGAAAGAACAACAGACATCGAACAGGTCGACCAAGGAAAACAACAACAGCAGTTGATGACAGAAACATTGTGAGAGCTGTGAAGAAAAACCCCAAAACATGAAGTGTCATCGCAAACAATCTCCACATGGCAGGGGTGAAGGTATCTCAATCATCCATACAAACAGAGCAGCAATATAGAGGCTATAGCACAAGATGCAAACCACTCATCAGTAGTAAGATTACAGTACAGAGATGAGCCACAAACGTTCTGGAACAATGTTTTATTGACTGATGAGACCAAGGTGAACCTCTAGCAAAGTGATGGAAAGACCAAAGTGTGGAGAAAGAAGGGATCTGGGTGGTCTGGTACCATACTATGTTCGAAGTAGTTGAACACATCTGGGTGTAAATACCAGGAAATAAAAGCTGGAAATTCTGAATTTTTTTCTCCTAAATGTATTCAATGTATTGCAAAAGCAAAGGTATTGGCCTTTATGTTCCAATACTTTTGGAGGGGACTATGTTCTATGGGGTTTAAATCTGAGCTGTGGCTGGGCCACTGAAGGACAGTCAGAGACTTTGCTGTATGCTTCGGGTCATTGTCTTTCTGAAAGGTGAACCATCGCCCCAGTCTTAGGTTGCATACAGGGCAAGGACCTCTCTGTATTTGGCTGCATTAATCCGCCAAGCTTCACCATAGGGATGGCATTAGCCAGGTGATGAGCAGTGCCCAAAGAGTCACATTTTTATCTCAGACCAGAGAATCTATTTCCTCATGGTCACAGCGTCCTTTAAATGCCGTTTGGCAAACTCCGAGTGGGCTGTCATGTGCCTATTACTCAAGAGTGGCTTCCGTCTAGCCACTCAACCATAAAGGCCTGACTAATAGATTGCTGCTGAAATGGTTGTTTTTCTGGCAAGTTCTGCCATCTCTGCAGAGGACTTCCAAAGCTCTTTTAGACTCTTCTAGGTCTCTTCTCTGACCAGGCCCTTCTTGGCCAGACAGCCAATTCAAGGAACAGTCCTGGTGGTCCAAACTTCTTCCATTTCACGATCATTGAGGCCACTGTGCTCCTGGGAACCATTCAGTGCTTTAGAAATGGTTGTGAATTGTGGGACCTTATACACACAAGTGTGTGGCTTTCTAAACTATGTCCAATCAATTCAATTTACCACCATTGGACTCAAGCTCTAGGCACATTTCAAGGACAATTAAAGTAAGCAGGATGTACGTGACCACTAATGGAGTGCCACAGCAATGGGTTTGAATACTTATGCAAATTAGTGATTTCAGTTCTTGTTTTTTGATAAATTAGCAAAAACATTCTACCCGGTGTAGCCACAATAAGATCCACACAGCCGTTGGGCCCTTGAGCAAGGCCCTTAACCCTGCATTGCTCCGGGGAGGATTGTCTCCTGCTTAGTCAAATCAACTGTATGTCGCTCGGGATAAGAGTGTCTGCCAAATGGCAATAATGTAATGTAATGTAATGTAATACTTTCTGAAGCCACGGTATTTATGCTACGTTTATACATCTACTGCATGAGGACAGGTGCGTGTAATGCGTGTACAGACACACAGCCTGTGATTAATTCTTTCACTGGGTCACAGTGCTGCTCATTAGTTAAAACTTGTTAATAGCCACAGTGCAAAGCATTGGTGTAGGTTAAATGTATAATGTAAAAATGAGCAAACCTATGTTGTAGATGTTAAAGCTTCTATATTTCTATATCTCTGTATGTGTGTGTGTGTGTAGGAGCTGGAGAGAGAGCCGGGAGACCCTAAGTGGCTGGACATCATTGAGAAGGACTTGCACAGACAGTTCCCCTTCCATGAGATGTTTGCTGCTCGCGGTGGGCATGGGTAATGAACTAGACCCACACTCCCCACAATCCTGCTTTGTGCCAATAATATACCCTACTAACCCCACACTGTCCACACAATCCTGCTTTTTGCCAATAATATACCCTACTAACCCCACACTGTCCGCACAATCCTGCTTTTTGCCAATAATATACCCTACTCACCCCACACTGTCCGCACAAGCCTGCTTTGTGCCAATTATATACCCTACTAACCCCACACTGTCTCCGCAATCCTGCTTTGTCTCAATAGTATACCCTACTAACCCCACACTGTCCGCAGAAGCCCGCTTTGTCTCAATAGTATACCCTACTAACCCCACACTGTCCGCACAAGCCTGCTTTGTCTCAATAGTATACCCTACTAACCCCCCACTGTCCGCACAAGCCTGCTTTGTGCCAATAATATACCCTGCCAACCCCACACTGTCCGCACAATCCTGCTTTGTGCCAATAATATACCCTACTAACCCCACACTGTCCGCACAAGCCTGCTTTGTCTCAATAGTGTACCCTACTAATCCCACACTGTCCGCACAAGCCTGCTTTGTGCCAATAATATACCCTGCTAAACCCACACTGTCCGCACAATGCTGCTTTGTGCCAATAGTATACCCTACTGATCCCACACTGTCCGCACAATCCTGCTTTGTGCCAATAGTGTACCCTACTAATCCCACACTGTCCGCACAATCCTGCTTGGTGCCAATAGTATACCCTACTAATCCCACACTGTCCGCACAAGCCTGCTTTGTGCCAAGAATATACCCTACTAACCCCACACTGTCTCCGCAATCCTGCTTTGTCTCAATAGTATACCCTACTAACCCCACACTGTCTGCACAAGCCTGCTTTGTCTCAATAGTATACCCTACTAACCCCACACTGTCCGCACAAGCCTGCTTTGTGCCAATAATATACCCTACTAACCCCACACTGTCCGCACAAACCTGCTTTGTCTCAATAGTGTACCCTACTAATCCCACACTGACCGCACAAGCCTGCTTTGTACCAATAATATACCCTGCTAAACCCACACTGTCCGCACAATCCTGCTTTGTGCCAATAGTATACCCTACTGATCCCACACTGTCCGCACAATCCTGCTTTGTGCCAATAGTGTACCCTACTAATCCCACACTGTCCGCACAATCCTGCTTGGTGCCAATAGTATACCCTACTAATCCCACACTGTCCGCACAAGCCTGCTTTGTGCCAATAATATACCCTACTAATCCCACACTGTCCACACAAGCCTCCTTTGTCTCAATAGTATACCCTACTAATCCCACACTGTCCGCACAAGCCTGCTTTGTCTCCACAGTATACCCTACTAACCCCACACTGTCCGCACAAGCCTGCTTTGTGTCAATAGTATACCCTACTAACCCCACACTGTCTGCACAAGCCTGCTTTGTGTCAATAGTACACCCTACTCACCCCACACTGTCCGCACAAGGCTGCTTTGTGTCAATAGTATACCATACTAACCCCACACTGTCCCCATAAAGCCTGCTGTGTGTCAATAGTATCAATAGTATACTTTACTAAACCCACACTGCCTTTGTGATTGCTTTGTGTCAACAGTATATTCACACATACCTGTTCCCTGTCTCTCTTTCATTCTCTCACACACATACATTCACACATACCTGTTCCCTGTCTCTCTTTCTTTCTCTCACACACATACTTTCACACATACCTGTTCCCTGTTCCCTGTTCCCTGTTCCCTGTTCTCACTCATTCTCTCTCATTCTCTCACTGTGTCCGTCTTACTGACTTTCTCTCTCAGTTTAATCCAGTGAGCTTTATTGTTTTGTTGGCAGGAAATACATGAGTAAATATTGCTAAAGCAAATATGAAACATTTGTGCAGGAAAATAGCAAGCTTTTCTCTGTCTCCACCTGTCTTTGCTGGCACTATGAGTACATCCTTTCCTCTTCAGGGAGGCTGGTCTGCCTGTGCTGGTCTCTATGGCCAAACTGCTCACTGAGTCTGGACATTGTCAGTATTTTCCTCAGTTTTGTATTTTTGTGATCTGCCAAAATGTATTGTGTTTTTATGGCCAGATAACTTACTTTGTGTTTGATTGTTCCAATCGTTAAAATCATTTTCTTTACATTGTGATATAATTTAGTTTGCACTAATTTCCTGAGCTTTGGTTGTCCTGAGGCTGATTAGTGTCATTAGTGATGTAACACAGACTAACAGTAAGCTGAGGAGCTCTTGGCATTTCAGGGCTTTGTAATGGTAATGCTGTTCTCTCTCTCTCTCTCTCTCAGGCAGCAGGACCTGTTCCGGATACTGAAGGCGTACACGGTGTACCGGCCAGAGGAGGGCTACTGTCAGGCCCAGGCCCCAGTGGCAGCGGTGCTCCTCATGCACATGCCTGCGGAGGTGGGCGCAGCTTTCAGTATCGTACCGCTAGAGCAGCATTCAGTATCGTACCGCTAGAGCAGCATTCAGTATCGTACCGCTAGAGCAGCATTCAGTATCATACCCATAGAGCAGCATTCAGTATCGTACCCTTAGAGTAGCATTCAGTATCGTACCCATAGCTCAGCATTCAGTATCGTACCGCTAGAGCAGCATTCAGTATCATACCCATAGAGCAGCATTCAGTATCGTACCCATAGAGCAGCTTTCAGTACCGTACCCATAGAGCAGCTTTCAGTACCGTACCCATAGAGTAGCATTCACTATCATACCCATAGAGTAGCATTCAGTATCATACCCATAGAGTAGCATTCAGTATCATACCCATAGAGCAGCATTCAGTATCATACCCATAGAGCAGCATTCAGTATCGTACCCATAGAGCAGCATTCAGTATCGTACCCATAGAGCAGCTTTCAGTACCGTACCCATAGAGCAGCTTTCAGTACCGTACCCATAGAGCAGCTTTCAGTACCGTACCCATAGAGTAGCATTCACTATCATACCCATAGAGCAGCATTCAGTATCATACCCATAGAGTAGCATTCAGTATCATACCCATAGAGCAGCATTCAGTATCGTACCCATAGAGCAGCATTCAGTACCGTACCCATAGAGTAGCATTCACTATCGTACCCATAGAGTAGCATTCACTATCATACCCATAGAGTAGCATTCAGTATCATACCCATAGAACAGCATTCAGTATCATACCCATACAGCAGCATTCAGTATCATACCCATAGAGCAGCATTCAGTACCGTACCCATAGAGTAGCATTCACTATCATACCCATAGAGCAGCATTCAGTATCATACCCATAGAGTAGCATTCAGTATCATACCCATAGAGCAGCATTCAGTATCGTACCCATAGAGCAGCATTCAGTACCGTACCCATAGAGTAGCATTCACTATCGTACCCATAGAGTAGCATTCACTATCATACCCATAGAGTAGCATTCAGTATCATACCCATAGAACAGCATTCAGTATCATACCCATACAGCAGCATTCAGTATCATACCCATAGAGCAGCATTCAGTATCGTACCCATAGAGCAGCATTCACTATCGTACCCATAGAGTAGCATTCACTATCATACCCATAGAGTAGCATTCAGTATCGTACCCATAGAGTAGCATTCACTATCGTACCCATAGAGTAGCATTCACTATCATACCCATAGAGTAGCATTCAGTATCGTACCGCTAGAGCAGCATTCAGTATCGTACCCATAGAGCAGCTTTCAGTACCGTACCCATAGAGCAGCTTTCAGTACCGTACCCATAGAGCAGCTTTCAGTACCGTACCCATAGAGCAGCTTTCAGTACCGTACCCATAGAGCAGCTTTCAGTACCGTACCCATAGAGTAGCATTCAGTATCATACCCATAGAGCAGCATTCAGTATCATACCCATAGAGCAGCATTCAGTACCGTACCCATAGAGTAGCATTCAGTATCGTACCCATAGAGTAGCATTCACTATCATACCCATAGAGTAGCATTCAGTATCATACCCATAGAGTAGCATTCACTATCGTACCAATAGAGCAGCTTTCAGTATCATACCAATAGAGCAGCTTTCAGTATCGTACCCATAGAGCAGCTTTCACTACCAATAGAGCAGCATTCAGTATCATACCCATAGAGTAGCTTTCAGTATCGTACCCATAGAGCAGCATTCAGTATCATACCCATAGAGTAGCTTTCAGTATCGTACCCATAGAGCAGCATTCAGTATCATACCCATAGAGTAGCTTTCAGTATCGTACCCATAGAGTAGCATTCAGTGTCGTACCCATAGAGTAGCATTCAGTACCGTACCCATAGAGCAGCATTCAGTATCGTACCCATAGAGCAGCTTTCAGTACCGTACCCATAGAGCAGCTTTCAGTACCGTACCCATAGAGCAGCTTTCAGTACCGTACCCATAGAGTAGCATTCAGTATCATACCCATAGATCAGCATTCAGTATCATACCCATAGAGCAGCATTCAGTACCGTACCCATAGAGTAGCATTCAGTATCGTACCCATAGAGCAGCTTTCAGTACCGTACCGCTAGAGCAGCTTTCAGTATCGTACCAATAGAGCAGCATTCAGTATCATACCCATAGAGTAGCATTCACTATCGTACCAATAGAGCAGCTTTCAGTATCGTACCAATAGAGCAGCTTTCAGTATCGTACCAATAGAGCAGCTTTCAGTACCAATAGAGTAGCATTCAGTATCATACCCATAGAGCAGCATTCAGTATCATACCCATAGAGTAGCATTCAGTATCGTACCCATAGAGTAGCATTCACTATCATACCCATAGAGTAGCATTCAGTATCATACCCATAGAGTAGCATTCACTATCGTACCAATAGAGCAGCTTTCAGTATCGTACCCATAGAGCAGCTTTCACTACCAATAGAGCAGCATTCAGTATCATACCCATAGAGTAGCTTTCAGTATCGTACCCATAGATCAGCATTCAGTATCATACCCATAGAGTAGCATTCACTATCGTACCCATAGAGTAGCATTCAGTATCATACCCATAGAGTAGCATTCAGTATCATACCCATAGAGCAGCATTCAGTATCGTACCCATAGAGCAGCATTCAGTCCCGTACCCATAGAGTAGCATTCAGTATCGTACCCATAGAGTAGCATTCACTATCATACCCATAGAGTAGCATTCAGTATCATACCCATAGAACAGCATTCAGTATCATACCCATACAGCAGCATTCAGTACCGTACCCATAGAGTAGCATTCAGTATCGTACCCATAGAGTAGCATTCAGTATCGTACCCATAGAGTAGCATTCAGTATCGTACCCATAGAGCAGCATTCAGTATCATACCCATAGAGTAGCATTCAGTATCGTACCCATAGAGTAGCATTCACTATCATACCCATAGAGTAGCATTCAGTATCATACCCATAGAGTAGCATTCAGTATCATACCCATAGAGCAGCATTCAGTATCATACCCATAGAGTAGCATTCAGTATCATACCCATAGAGCAGCATTCAGTATCGTACCCATAGAGCAGCATTCAGTACCGTACCCATAGAGTAGCATTCACTATCGTACCCATAGAGTAGCATTCACTATCATACCCATAGAGTAGCATTCAGTATCATACCCATAGAACAGCATTCAGTATCATACCCATACAGCAGCATTCAGTATCATACCCATAGAGCAGCATTCAGTATCGTACCCATAGAGCAGCATTCACTATCGTACCCATAGAGTAGCATTCACTATCATACCCATAGAGTAGCATTCAGTATCGTACCCATAGAGCAGCATTCAGTATCGTACCGCTAGAGCAGCATTCAGTATCATACCCATAGAGCAGCATTCAGTATCGTACCCATAGAGCAGCTTTCAGTACCGTACCCATAGAGCAGCTTTCAGTACCGTACCCATAGAGCAGCTTTCAGTACCGTACCCATAGAGCAGCTTTCAGTACCGTACCCATAGAGCAGCTTTCAGTACCGTACCCATAGAGTAGCATTCAGTATCATACCCATAGAGCAGCATTCAGTATCATACCCATAGAGCAGCATTCAGTACCGTACCCATAGAGTAGCATTCAGTATCGTACCCATAGAGTAGCATTCACTATCATACCCATAGAGTAGCATTCAGTATCATACCCATAGAGTAGCATTCACTATCGTACCAATAGAGCAGCTTTCAGTATCATACCAATAGAGCAGCTTTCAGTATCGTACCCATAGAGCAGCTTTCACTACCAATAGAGCAGCATTCAGTATCATACCCATAGAGTAGCTTTCAGTATCGTACCCATAGAGCAGCATTCAGTATCATACCCATAGAGTAGCTTTCAGTATCGTACCCATAGAGCAGCATTCAGTATCATACCCATAGAGTAGCTTTCAGTATCGTACCCATAGAGTAGCATTCAGTGTCGTACCCATAGAGTAGCATTCAGTACCGTACCCATAGAGCAGCATTCAGTATCGTACCCATAGAGCAGCTTTCAGTACCGTACCCATAGAGCAGCTTTCAGTACCGTACCCATAGAGCAGCTTTCAGTACCGTACCCATAGAGTAGCATTCAGTATCATACCCATAGATCAGCATTCAGTATCATACCCATAGAGCAGCATTCAGTACCGTACCCATAGAGCAGCATTCAGTATCATACCCATAGAGTAGCTTTCAGTATCGTACCCATAGATCAGCATTCAGTATCATACCCATAGAGTAGCATTCACTATCGTACCCATAGAGTAGCATTCAGTATCATACCCATAGAGTAGCATTCAGTATCATACCCATAGAGCAGCATTCAGTATCGTACCCATAGAGCAGCATTCAGTCCCGTACCCATAGAGTAGCATTCAGTATCGTACCCATAGAGTAGCATTCACTATCATACCCATAGAGTAGCATTCAGTATCATACCCATAGAACAGCATTCAGTATCATACCCATACAGCAGCATTCAGTACCGTACCCATAGAGTAGCATTCAGTATCGTACCCATAGAGCAGCATTCAGTATCGTACCGCTAGAGCAGCATTCAGTAACATACCCGTAGAGCAGCATTCAGTATCGTACCCATAGAGCAGCTTTCAGTACCGTACCCATAGAGCAGCTTTCAGTACCGTACCCATAGAGCAGCTTTCAGTACCGTACCCATAGAGTAGCATTCACTATCGTAGCATTCACTATCATACCCATAGAGTAGCATTCAGTATCATACCCATAGAGCAGCATTCAGTATCATACCCATAGAGCAGCATTCAGTACCGTACCCATAGAGTAGCATTCAGTATCGTACCCATAGAGTAGCATTCACTATCATACCCATAGAGTAGCATTCAGTATCATACCCATAGAGTAGCATTCACTATCGTACCAGTAGAGCAGCTTTCAGTATCATACCAATAGAGCAGCTTTCAGTATCGTACCCATAGAGCAGCTTTCACTACCAATAGAGCAGCATTCAGTATCATACCCATAGAGTAGCTTTCAGTATCGTACCCATAGAGCAGCATTCAGTATCATACCCATAGAGTAGCTTTCAGTACCGTACCCATAGAGCAGCTTTCAGTACCGTACCCATAGAGTAGCATTCAGTATCATACCCATAGATCAGCATTCAGTATCATACCCATAGAGCAGCATTCAGTACCGTACCCATAGAGTAGCATTCAGTATCGTACCCATAGAGCAGCTTTCAGTACCGTACCGCTAGAGCAGCTTTCAGTATCGTACCAATAGAGCAGCATTCAGTATCATACCCATAGAGTAGCATTCACTATCGTACCAATAGAGCAGCTTTCAGTATCGTACCAATAGAGCAGCTTTCAGTATCGTACCCATAGAGTAGCATTCACTATCATACCCATAGAGTAGCATTCAGTATCATACCCATAGAGTAGCATTCACTATCGTACCAATAGAGCAGCTTTCAGTATCGTACCCATAGAGCAGCTTTCACTACCAATAGAGCAGCATTCAGTATCATACCCATAGAGTAGCTTTCAGTATCGTACCCATAGATCAGCATTCAGTATCATACCCATAGAGTAGCATTCACTATCGTACCCATAGAGTAGCATTCAGTATCATACCCATAGAGTAGCATTCAGTATCATACCCATAGAGCAGCATTCAGTATCGTACCCATAGAGCAGCATTCAGTCCCGTACCCATAGAGTAGCATTCAGTATCGTACCCATAGAGTAGCATTCACTATCATACCCATAGAGTAGCATTCAGTATCATACCCATAGAACAGCATTCAGTATCATACCCATACAGCAGCATTCAGTACCGTACCCATAGAGTAGCATTCAGTATCGTACCCATAGAGCAGCATTCAGTATCGTACCGCTAGAGCAGCATTCAGTAACATACCCGTAGAGCAGCATTCAGTATCGTACCCATAGAGCAGCTTTCAGTACCGTACCCATAGAGCAGCTTTCAGTACCGTACCCATAGAGCAGCTTTCAGTACCGTACCCATAGAGTAGCATTCACTATCGTAGCATTCACTATCATACCCATAGAGTAGCATTCAGTATCATACCCATAGAGCAGCATTCAGTATCATACCCATAGAGCAGCATTCAGTACCGTACCCATAGAGTAGCATTCAGTATCGTACCCATAGAGTAGCATTCACTATCATACCCATAGAGTAGCATTCAGTATCATACCCATAGAGTAGCATTCACTATCGTACCAGTAGAGCAGCTTTCAGTATCATACCAATAGAGCAGCTTTCAGTATCGTACCCATAGAGCAGCTTTCACTACCAATAGAGCAGCATTCAGTATCATACCCATAGAGTAGCTTTCAGTATCGTACCCATAGAGCAGCATTCAGTATCATACCCATAGAGTAGCTTTCAGTATCGTACCCATAGAGCAGCATTCAGTATCATACCCATAGAGTAGCTTTCAGTATCGTACCCATAGAGTAGCATTCAGTGTCGTACCCATAGAGTAGCATTCAGTACCGTACCCATAGAGCAGCATTCAGTATCGTACCCATAGAGCAGCTTTCAGTACCGTACCCATAGAGCAGCTTTCAGTACCGTACCCATAGAGCAGCTTTCAGTACCGTACCCATAGAGCAGCTTTCAGTACCGTACCCATAGAGTAGCATTCAGTATCATACCCATAGATCAGCATTCAGTATCATACCCATAGAGCAGCATCCAGTACCGTACCCATAGAGTAGCATTCAGTACCGTACCCATAGAGTAGCATTCAGTATCGTACCCATAGAGCAGCTTTCAGTACCGTACCGCTAGAGCAGCTTTCAGTATCGTACCAATAGAGCAGCATTCAGTATCATACCCATAGAGTAGCATTCACTATCGTACCAATAGAGCAGCTTTCAGTATCGTACCAATAGAGCAGCTTTCAGTCTCGTACCAATAGAGCAGCTTTCAGTACCAATAGAGCAGCATTCAGTATCATACCCATAGAGTAGCATTCAGTATCGTACCCATAGAGTAGCATTCACTATCATACCCATAGAGTAGCATTCAGTATCATACCCATAGAGTAGCATTCACTATCGTACCAATAGAGCAGCTTTCAGTATCGTACCCATAGAGCAGCTTTCACTACCAATAGAGCAGCATTCAGTATCATACCCATAGAGTAGCTTTCAGTATCGTACCCATAGAGCAGCATTCAGTATCATACCCATAGAGTAGCTTTCAGTATCGTACCCATAGAGCAGCATTCAGTATCATACCCATAGAGTAGCTTTCAGTATCGTACCCATAGAGTAGCATTCAGTGTCGTACCCATAGAGTAGCATTCAGTACCGTACCCATAGAGGAGCTTTCAGTACCGTACCCATAGAGCAGCTTTCAGTATCGTACCCATAGAGTAGCATTCACTATCATACCCATAGAGTAGCATTCAGTATCATACCCATAGATCAGCATTCAGTATCATACCCATAGAGTAGCATTCACTATCGTACCAATAGAGCAGCTTTCAGTATCGTACCCATAGAGTAGCATTCAGTATCATACCCATAGAGTGGCATTCAGTATCGTACCCATAGAGTAGCATTCACTATTGTACCAATAGAGGAGCTTTCAGTATCGTACCCATAGAGCAGCTTTCAGTACCAATAGAGTAGCATTCAGTATCATACCCATAGAGTAGCTTTCAGTATCGTACCCATAAAGCAGCATTCAGTATCATACCCATAAAGCAGCATTCAGTATCATACCCATAGAGTAGCTTTCAGTATCGTACCCATAGAGCAGCATTCAGTATCATACCCATAGAGCAGCTTTCAGTATCGTACCCATAGAGTAGCATTCACTATCGTACCAAGAGAGCAGCTTTCAGTATCGTACCAATCGAGCAGCTTTCAGTATCATACCCATAGAATAGCTTTCAGTATCGTACCCATAGAGTAGCATTCACTATCATACCCATAGAGTAGCATTCAGTATCATACCCATAGAGCAGCATTCAGTATCATACCCATAGAGCAGCATTCAGTATCATACCCATAGAGTAGCATTCAGTATCGTACCCATAGAGCAGCTTTCAGTATCATACCCATAGAGTAGCTTTCAGTATCGTACCCATAGAGTAGCATTCACTATCGTACCAATAGAGCAGCTTTCAGTATCGTACCAACAGAGCGGCTTTCAGTATCATACCCATAGAGTAGCTTTCAGTATCGTACCCATAGCTCAGCATTCAATATCATACCCATAGAGTAGCTTTCAGTATCGTACCCTTAGAGTAGCATTCAGTATCGTACCCAAAGAGTAGCATTCAGTATCGTACCAATAGAGTAGCTTTCAGTATCGTACCCATAGAGTAGCATTCAGTATCGTACCCATAGAGCAGCATTCAGTATCATACCCATAGAGTAGCATTCAGTATCGTACCCATAGAGTAGCATTCACTATCATACCCATAGAGTAGCATTCAGTATCGTACCCATAGAGTAGCATTCACTATCATACCCATAGAGTAGCATTCAGTATCGTACCCATAGAGCAGCATTCAGTATCATACCCATAGAGTAGCATTCAGTATCGTACCCATAGAGTAGCATTCACTATCATACCCATAGAGTAGCATTTAGTATCGTACCATTCTGTGTCATAACCATAGGAGAGTGACATCCTCCATTGATAGGTGCAGCATTCTTGCCTTGTTTCTCTGCATACTCATGTGTGCGCGTGTGTTTGCGCATTAATATCCTCACTCTGTGTGTGTCTGTCTCCGGCAGCAAGCCTTCTGGTGTCTGGTGCAGATCTGTGAGACATATCTACCTGGTTACTACAGCGCTGGCCTGGTGAGTACTTAAATAAAATAAAGTTTCTAAGTCTGTTTGAAGCTAACTGCTGACATATTGTCCCTTCAGATGAGATGGCTGCGTTTTTAACAACATTGTTGTTTGGATGAATTTACGGCATGCAATGGAATGGAGTCTTAGTTTTGAGTAGTGATGGGAACAGGTGTTCTGAATGAACTTGTTCGTTCACTTGTACTTCCGGGAAAGTAAGTGCATGAGTTTCATATGTTCCTCCTTCACAGCATTGAACTGTATTGGTTCACAGCATTGAGCTGTACTGGTTCACGGCATTGAGCTGTATTGGTTCACGGCATTGAGCTGTGCTGGTTCACGGCATTGAGCTGTACTGGTTCACGGCATTGAGCTGTACTGGTTCACAGCATTGAGCTGTACTGGTTCACAGCATTGAGCTTTACTGGTTCACAGCGTAAACGAGCCGGCCGCTTGTGGCTCCCTAGGAATATCACCCAGCCTAGTTGCGGAATTGATTGAACATTCCCCCCTTTTAATATTAATTTAGGATAATGTGTGAACCGCAACCAAAGTGTAATTGGTTAAATAACCACCATCATTACCCCTCTTTTAGACAGCATTCGTTGACGCCACTAGTTGCCCTGTTGTAGCATAGCCTAATAATCAGAGGAAAATAGAACAATAAAACTAATAAAAAAAGGATTGCACCCAGACAGTAAGCAGTCAGATCTGGCCCGAAGACAGTCAGTACCGGCACAGATCCGGTACGGCGTCACTTGCTCTGCAGGCAGCTGGTCAATACATTGAACATCTGTTTAATTATGCTTTGCTGTCTGGATGATACTCCACAAAAGGCATCTGCTTAGTAGCCAAAATAATCAGCTATGAATATCATTAATAAATGTTTTTATCTTCCAAAGCTTCATTTCAGGTTTCTTAAGAAATTGTAAGCTATGAGACATTTATGTTAAAGTTTAAATTACATAGGCTACAATTACATTGTACATAATGTAACATTAACTCAAATGAAATTTTAATTCAATTAAGACAACACCTGAAATATATTATTGCAGACTACACATAGCTAGCTACGTTTCAATATACTACCTACAAAAATAAAATTACACGATGTCCGTTGTGGTCTTTGCAAAAACATTCATCACTTGTATTGCGTAGTTGAGCTGTACTTTAGCGCTGTACTATCAGTTCAACACCGGCTCATTCCTCCATTCCTCCATTCGGTCGGCCGACTCAGTGTGGCTCCACAGCTCGCTGACAGGGACAAGCATATTTTTAGCTGTTTGCATTTGGAGCTTTGTGTGCACTTTCCTGACGTCCATTAACCTGGCCCTCTCAGGAAGCCATCCAGCTGGATGGGGAGATCTTCTTCGCCCTGCTCCGACGCGTCTGCCCCATGGCCTACCGCCATCTGAAGAAGTTTAAGATCGACCCCATCCTGTACATGACGGAGTGGTTCATGTGCATCTTCTCCCGCACTCTACCCTGGGCGTGCGTACTGCGCGTCTGGGACATGTTCTTCTGTGAAGGTCTGTGTCCCCCCCACTCCCACTCTCACACCCACTCCCACTCCCACTCTCACTCCCACTCCCACTCTCACTCTCACACCCACTCCCACTCTCACACCCACTCCCACTCTCACACCCACTCCCACTCTCACTCACTCATACACTCTCTCACTCACTCTCACTCTCACTCCCACTCCCACTGTCACTGTCACTCCCAATCCCACTCCCACTCCCACTCCCACTCTCACACCCACTCCCACTCCCACTCCCACTCCCACACCCACTCCCACTCTCACACCCACTCTCACACCCACTCCCACTCTCACACCCACTCTCACTCACTCTCACACCCACTCTCTCTCTCTCTCACTCGCACTCTCTCTCTCTCTGACTCGCACACACACACTCACTCATACACTCTCTCACTCACTCTCACTCTCACTCCCACTCCCACTCCCACTGTCACTCTCACTCCCACTCCCACTCTCACACCCACTCCCACTCTCACACCCACTCCCACTCTCACTCCCACTCTCACACCCACTCCCACTCCCACTCCCACTCTCACTCTCACTCTCACTCTCACTCTCACTCTCACTCCCACTCCCACTCTCACACCCACTCTCTCACACCCATTCTCACACCCACTCTCACTCTCATTCCCACGGATCAGTCTACCCCTCCTCTCTCACTCTCACACCCACTCTCTCACACCCACTCTCACACCCACACCCACTCTCACACCCACTCTCTCTCCCACTCCCACTCCCACTCTCACTCTCACTCTCACTCTCATTCTCATTCCCACGGATCAGTCTACCCCTCCTCTCTCACTCTCACACCCACTCTCACACCCACTCTCTCTCCCACTCCCACTCTCACTCCCACTCTCACTCTCACTCCCACGGATCAGTCTACCGCTCCTCTCTCACTCTCACACCCACTCTCTCACACCCACTCTCACACCCACACCCACTCTCTCTCCCACTCCCACTCTCACTCTCATTCCCACGGATCAGTCTACCCCTCCTCTCCCACTCTCACACTCACTCTCACGCCCACACCCACTCCCAGGGGTCAGTCCATCCCCTGTGGCATTTTGAGGTAGGCTGCTGATTGACTGATGGGGCTGTGGTGATTGGCAGGTGTGAAGGTGGTGTTTCGCGTGGGGCTGGTGCTGCTGAAGCTGACTCTGGGGTCAGTAGAGAAGCTGAAGGAGCTGCAGGGCATGTATGAGACCATGGAGCGACTGAGGAACATCCCCCCTGAGAGTGTGCACGAAGACGTCCTCATAACAGAGGTACACACACACACACTCACTCACTCACACTCACACTCACTCACTCACACTCACACTCACACTCACACACTCACACACTCACTCACACTCACTCACTCACTCACTCACTCACACTCACACACTCACTCACTCACACACACAGACACTCACTCACACACTCACTCACACACACACTCACTCACTCACTCACTCACTCACACACACACATGCACACACACTCATACACACACTCATACACACACTCACACACACACTCATACACACACACACACACACACACACACACAGTCACACACAGTCACACACACACTCACACACACACTCACACACACACACACACACACACACACACACACACACATACACACACACACACACACAGTCACACACACACTCACACACTCACACACACACACTCACACACTGTGGTGCGTTCCCCAGGTCTGCTCTGTGCGGGTGTCGGAGACCCTGATCGAGCGGGAGAGCAGTCTGCAGGTGCGTCGGTGGCGTGATTCCCGCGGGCCGCTGAGCCACCAGCCGGGCCGCCGGCTGCACGGGTCCCGCAGCATCCACCAGCTGCAGCGCCGCTCGGCTGCCCTCAGCTCCGGCGGGAGCTTCTCCTTCCTGGGCCCCGCGCCCCCCCCCGGCCCGCTCCGCGCCTCCTCCAGCCTGCTCTCCCTCCCCGGCTTCCGCCGGTCCAAAGCCCCCTTCCTGGCTCCCTCCAAGAAGGCCTCCCTCTATGGGCTGGAGCCTGCGCAAAGCTCCACCCACAGCCTGGCCTCAAAGCCACCGTCCGGCCCGCCAGCCCCCAGGGCCCAGACTCAGGGCGCCCCGGCCCCCGGACCTGCCGGGGCCAAAGCCCCACTCCCTCCCCACACCCTGTCCCCCAAGGTCGTCTCGGAGCAGATCACCCCCACCATCCCGTCCCCCACCGCCAACAATGCCCCCATGCCCCCCTCCCTGCCTGGGGAAAAGGGGCCGCCCACGGCAACGGCAGCGGCAGCGGAAGAAGGGAAGAAGAAGAAGAAGAGGAGCAAGGACGATAAGAAGAAAGAGAAGGAGGAGGAGAAGAACAGGGCTCGAGAGCGCAGGGAGAAGGACCGGGCAGAGAAGGAGCGGCAGAGGAAGGAGAAAGGGGGCAAGAAAAAGGAGAAGGAGAGAGAGAAGGGGGGAGTGGGGGGTGGGGGTGAGCCAGAGGAGAAGAATGGTGCCACAGCTCCCAGAGATTTGGCCTAATTTCACACAGAGGGTTAGGCAGGCCTAATTTCACACAGAGGGTTAGGCAGGCCTAATTTCACACAGAGGGTTAGGCAGGCCTAATTTCACACAGAGGGTTAGGCAAGATTTATTTCACACGGAGGGTTAGGCAAGATTTATTTCACACGGAGGGTTAGGCAAGATTTATTTTACATAGAGGGTTAGGCAGGCAGGCCTAATTTCACACAGTGGGGTAAGCCAGCTTAATTTGGCACAGGGAGCTTTTGGCAGGCCAAAGCAGAACAGCCCCGAACAGCGTGAGAGATGAAGAGTGGTCTGTTGTATGTCATGCACTTGACCACAAGGACACCGTAATATTGCCCGCTTTCGAAGGTTGCAGTGGCTACAACTAGATTGTAATTTTTCAACATCACTGACTTTGCTCTCTCTGGTCCTAAAGAATCAGACCGATCCCCACGCCCCAGTCTCTCTGGTCCTAAAGAATCAGACCGATCCCCACTTCCCAGTCTCTCTGGTCCTAAAGAATCGGACCGAAACTAAAACACATTCCCACAGCTGCCTGCTATGGCCTCGTGTTTTATTTCATTTTGTTATGCTTTTTTAAAATTGATGTCTTTATGAAGGAGAAGAATCAGATGACATCAGGTTGACATGCTGGTGGACTAGAAGTTGGGCACAGCTGGTGCTGAGCTGTGTGTGTACATAGTCTGCCCATTTCCCACCCCGCTCCACTCACTCATTTCCTGTGTCTAACTGGAATGCCAAAAAAAAACACAGCCTCGAAGGAAAGTCATAAAATACCTCCTGGGCGACGATAAGTGTCAATATCGGCTGCTCTGGAGGAGCTATTTATTGCAGTGTTGTTTGTGTGTTATTATGGTGTAGATTGTTGTGGCCAAGCCGGACTTGTTCCCTTCTCCATCTCCCTCTCTCGTGGGGTACAGTCTCTCCATCTCTCAGTAAAATTTGTAAACGGAGGGAAAGAGGGGATTCAGAAACAGGAGAGGAGAAAAGAGATGGGACGTTAATGCCTGAAGGATGAGTACACCAAGACTAACTGTTAAATGTGTTATTGTACGCTGTCCCCAAGACTTTTCATTTTCAAGTTTTTTTCAAAGTATTGCATGTTGCTCTCTTCCTTTTGTAAGTTTACAGAAACTTAAACATTGCAGAAAAGGGGATTATTCCTGGGAGGCTTCGGGAAAGGAAGCCCCTTATTGTTCACAGATCTGCCTTCATGGTCGTAAATGAACTGGAAAGCAAAGCGGGCCGTTCACCAACACTCCCTCCTTAAGCTCTTCATCCCCTTCAGCTGCGATGGCCTTGGAGAAGCTCCAGACGGACGGGTTCTGCCTGAAGCCCAAAGTCCTTCTCGCCAGGTGTAGGAGGCAAATCTCAAGTCTTTGCGATGGTGTTCTTGCAGGTTTCATTCTAGTGTTAGATTGAAAAAGGCGCACTGTTAATGGACAGAAAGATAATTGGATTGGAAATCATGCACCTGTTAATGCGTACCAACCCGGATATTAAGTCTGTTTACAACGTATGTATGCATTTCAATTGATATTATTTGAGCAGAAAATTTAGAGAATCATTTTTGTACCACTATATAAAACTTAGTGTGCATTTCAAATTGATACTTAATATTGCTCCACCAAAATTGTGCTGGTAATTAAGTGCCACCAATTGACCAAGCCCATGGATATGGTGAAGAGTCAGGGACACAAGAACCACCCGAGTTCTTTCTGTAGTCTAATGTAGCATTAACCGCCCAACAGGCTGTAAGATATGTATACATACATTTCTTTAATTTAATCAGATATCCTATATATTATGTATTATTTTTTACTTTGCATTTCATTATTTTTCTATGATATTGAAGATGCCTGCTTGACTGGAACACAAGGAGGTTTTAGAAGTCCCAGTGTCCGGTGTTAAGGGTATGTCGGACATATTTTGGTGTGCACAAGGAGACATTTTGCACATATTCTGTTAAAGAATAATGAACTAATTAATATTTGTACTGTAGTTATGAGATGGCAGTTTTTTGTTAGTTTTTTTTAAATGGGAGCAGTCCAAGATGTACATGCTTGGAATAGCCAAAGGGGGCCCACCACTTTCCTTCTGATGGAGTCCTGCCTCTACAAGGAAGCGAGGGGGGCCGTTGTCATAAAACTAATAACTAAAACTGTGCTGTTGTCGTCGCTACTGCATTAGCTGTTGTTGAGTCGTACCTCCACGACGTATGGCAATTACCAAAATGTGCTGTTCAGACAGGTTCCAGACTAGAAATCAGCACTGCCTGTGTGCATCTTGAGTTCTACAGAGGCCAGGGCTCACCATGCAAGGCCAGTACTTTGAAAATAAAAAAAACAGTCAAGATCAATAAATGCGCAAAACCTTGTTTTGAGCCCCTATTAAAACTAAACAAAATTTTCTCAATTTTCTTTGCCAAAACCCGTTGGGACTTTGGTGCCACTTCATATTGGACTTGAAACTGAAAGGGTTAACATGCAGCTTTCAAATCACCAGTGACTAATTCCACGATTGGTGTATGCTAGCACTCACTGCAGTTCTAGAGGGGCAAAAGAAGGGTGCCTTGTTATAACAGCACATATGGTCGTGTATGGATGACTCAGTTGGGCCCTCTGTTTGGAGTTGAAGTGTTATTACAGGTCTCCCCATCGTTATGGACATACAGGGTTTGGCGAGTATTACAGTGAATGGCGTATTGCGAGCAGTGGAGTCAGTGTGAGTGTGTGGAAGGGGACTGACGGCTGGCTGCAGGGACAGAGGCAGTTAAATGGCTGTGTCGTGCTGTTTGGTCTGGGTGGGGTTATGGCTGTGTGCTGTTTGATGTGGGTGGGGTTATGGCTGTGTGCTGTTTGGTCTGGGTGGGGTTATGGCTGTGTGCTGTTTGATGTGGGTGGGGTTATGGCTGTGTGCTGTTTGGTCTGGGTGGGGTTTTGGCTGTGTTCTGGGTTGTTTGGTCTGGGTGGGGTTATGGCTGTGTGCTATTTGGTCTGGGTGGGGTTGTGTGTGCTGTTTGGTCTGGGTGGGGTTATGGCTGTGTGCTGTTTGGTCTGGGTGGGATTGTGTGTGCTGTTTGGTCTGGGTGGGGTTGTGTGTATGGTTAAACAGGGACAAACGGAACCCTTCCCTGTGAGAGAGGTGCGCTCCGCTCCGCTCCGGAGTTTGGTTGCGGCTCTAACTGGAGTCCTGGATACCTTTCCTTTCCCTTCCCTGCTGCTCTCTGCTGCTCCCTGCTTTTCCCCGCTGCTCCCTGCAACTCCCCGCTGTTCCCTGCTGCTCCCCGCTGCTCCCCACTGTTCCCCGCTGCTCCCTGCAGCTCCCCGCTGTTCCCTGCTGCTCCCTGCAGCTCCCCGCTTCTCCCTGCAGCTCCACGCTGCTCCCTGCTGCTCCCAGCCACAAACGTCTGAAAGTATGTTCTCTGGAACAACACTGCTGGACCTGTCTGTATTTTTTCATGTTTTGCCGCTGGTCCCGTTTCCTCAGTCTGTGCTTAATTTAAGGTTTTTCTTTTTATTTTTTGTTTTTGGGTGATCTTTATCTTCTTGTCACTTTTTTCTGTACAGTCTGTTTTAAAGTTTACAAGAAACCATGATTGTTAAAAATGAAATAAATAAATTAATAATATACATCATTCCTTAACTGTGGAAGAAAATCTACACTCCAATGTACTTAATGAAAATAATGGTGATGAATAATAAATAATCTATTAAAGGTCCCTGTTGATGGTGTGATTATTTCAACCCTTGTAAGTAAAAACAAATGGTTAATAAGATCGTGAAATTCATGAAGTTAGAATACTGTCATTGATCATTCTCTGCAACTTTAATTTGACATTTATTGATATTTAAATTGGGGAATATTAACCCTGGTGTAAAATCCAGCGATGTCCAGTTTGAAATTGCTAGCTACCAGCTGTTATGCTTGAGCTGTTATGGAGCTGTGAATGGATTTCAGCTTTAGAGTCAGTGGTAGGGTTTAGGGTTGGGCATGTCCAAATTTTCTGCTGGTGTAGTTGCATATGGCTTTTCAGCTTTTCATGGACAATTCCACCATACGAGTCCGACACTATTTTTATTTATTTATAATTGGCTCAGGCTAGATTCACATCCCGCAGTGGGTAGCACTGCCGCCTCACAGCAAGGAGGTCCTGGGTTCGAATCCCCGTTGGCCGGGGCCTCTCTGTGTGGAGTCTGCATGTTGTCCCCGTGTCTGCGTGGGTTTCCTCCGGGTACTCCGGTTTCCTCCCACAGTCCAAAGACATACAGGTTAGGCTGATTGGAGAGTCTAAATTGCCCGTAGGTATGAGTGTGTGAGTGAATGGTGTGTGTGCCCTGCGATGGACTGGCGACCTGTCCAGGGTGTATTCCTGCCTTTCGCCCAATGTATGCTGGGATAGGCTCCAGCCCCCCTGCGACCCTGTTCAGGATAAGCGGGTTCAGATAATGGATGGATGGATGGATGGATAGATTCACATCCATATTGTTGAAGATCAGTCAGGGCTAAGTGCCGGCGATACATAAAGGTTCTTGTGGGGAGACACCTATGGGCTGTCATCCAGGCAATGTCTTTTTGCTTGTTTGTAAGACATTTGTGTGTTACATTTGCCCAGAAGACTTGCGGGTCCACGTCTGGCCCCCCCCTCGGGATCGTTACAATTTGGCCAGATCTTAAATGAGCCATGATCATTTTGTAGCTCCACAAGGTTAGGCCAGCCCTGGGCAGACCCGTCCTGTAGGCAAAGTCCTTCAGGGCTCGGTAGACATAGGGGGGGTCCCAGCTATAGGGTATGGTGAGGTCCAGCACACCCAAGCCCATTGCTCTGAGGAAGGGGGTGGCATAGTACCTGGCAAAGGTACCAGAGGCCTTATCCACCTTCCCTACGTTCTGGACAAGGGTGGCCAGACCCTGCACCATAATGATGGTTACAATGTCTGGGACCCCCCGCCCCCCATTCCGCTCCTCCTTGAGGAGGGTGACACGTTTCAGTTTTTCCATAGGGTGTTTCCCCCAGACAAAGCCACCGGGAAGTTTCCGCTTTGTCTGGGGGAAACACCCTCCCCACATAGAGCAGAATGGGTAGGACAATTGCCTTCAGGACAAGGATCTTACCCGCCATGGTCAAGGGCCGTACACTCCAGCTCCTGATTTTATTTTGGACGTGGCGGAGGGCTCCCTCCCAGCTGGTTCTCCCTCCTCCGTCAGCCTGGAAGGTCACCCCCAGGAGCTTGATGGTATTCCTGCGCACAGGGAAGGAAACACCTTGGTGGCACAAGCGATAGAACGACTATCTGTGGCGACGATGGCAATGTCGTCCATGTACGCCATCACCTTTAGCCGTTCCCCCCCGGCTCCAGGTAGTGGGTAGTCCACCACCCCTGGATTGGCCCTAAGGGCCTGGAGGAACGGTTCCAGGTAGATGACATACAGGAGAGATGCTAGAGGGCACCCCTGCCTAACGCCAGACCTGACATCGAACGGGGCAGAGGGCTGCCGATTGACAACCACTCTGCCCGTTATGTCTGTCAGACAGATTTTTGTCCAGCGCAGGAGGGGGCCAGAAATGTTCATTTTCTCTAGCACTCTCTCCAAGCACACATGACTCACCCGGTCAAATGCCTTCTCTTGATCGAGGCTGAGAAGGCACAAGGGGGACCTCCGCTCCCCGGAGTGGATGATTAGATCCCTCAAGAGGAGCAGGTTGTCATTTATGGACCTCCCCTGCACACTGCAGGTCTGGTCCGGTCCGATCACCGATGTTATCAGGCCTTGGAACCTCCCCATCAGCGCCTTCGCCATGATCTTATAATCGACTGAGAGGAGGTTGATCAGCCGCCAGTTGCGGAGGTCCTTCAGGTCCCCCTTCTTTGGGACAAGAGCTACTGAGCTCTGTCTCAGTGAGGCGCCTAACCGCCCCTCCATGTACGCAGCCCTGAACACTTCCGCCACGTCCCCCTTCAGGAGATCCCAGTGAGCCTGGTAAAACTCAGCTGGGATTCCGTCAGGGCCCGGAGCTTTGTGCGTGTTCAAGGAGTGCACGGCCCTGGTGAGCTCCTCAATGCTCAACTCCGCTTCCATCTGCTCATCTCCCAGGTGTCTGTCCAGGCAGCCCAGGAAGGTGTCCATGAGAGCTCCGTCTGAGGGCCTCTCGCTGTAAAGGCCCTCGTAGAACTCCCTGGCCACCTCCCGGACCTCCGCCTCTTCAGACACCACCACACCTCTGCTGTTATAGAGAGACAAGATGTTATTCGTCTTGGTCCGTGCCCTGCGGAAGAAGAACCGTGTGCACTTCTCATCCTCCTCAAGGCCCTGGAGTTTGGAGCGGAAGGTCTGTTTCTTCCGCTCTTCCCGGTAGAGGGTGGTGAGGCTCTGCCGAGCTTGTGCGATTTCGCTGCTAACATCCAGGCATCGGGTCTGGAGGAGGCTTAGTCTTTGGAGGGCAGCAATGTGGCGTTCAACAACTGCCCTCATTTCCCTCGCCTTCCTCCGCCCGACTGCCCGGAAGTAGCCCCGCACTCGCTCCTTCACCATCTCCCACCATTCCACTGGGGAGTCAGAGATGTTTCAGACTCACCCACTCCAGGTATCTTCTCGAGAAGGAGAGACGCACCTGGGGGTCTTGGAGATGGCTGATGTTCATTCGCCAGAGCCCCTTACCCACGGTAATCGATTTCTCCCAGACCAGGGTCACGGTCACCATGTGGTGGTCCGAGAAGTGCACCGCCTTGGTGGAATAGCTGTGCACCCTCAGGCCTGTGGAGAGCAGAAACATGTCAATTCTGGATGAGGAGGAGCCAGAGGAACTCACAAACGTATGCTGGGGAGGAGAGGCGCCCCCGGCGTCGTAGAGGGAGAAATCCTCGATGAGGGACCGCAGCAGAGTGCCGGAGCGATCCGGTCTTGGTTTGCTGCGGTCCTCATCTCTTAAGACACAGTTGAAATCTCCCCCTACGACGACGGGCATTGTAGTGTGCAGTATGGGTTGTAATTTTGTGAAAAGGGAGACTCTCTCGGCCACACTGGTGGGGCCGTACACGTTGACGACCCTGAGTGGGGAACCCCCGACATCGAAATCGGTGACGAGGATTCGCCCACTCTCCACAATATTGTGTGCTGTAATTTTAACGTAGGGATTCTTCGTCAACTTGCCGACCCCATCAGCTCTGGCGATGTTGGAGCCAGACCAGAGAGAGTCTCCCATTCTCCATTCCCCCCCCAGAACGCCATCCAACTCCCGGAACGGAATGCCACATTCCTGGAGCAGGACGACGTCCGAGGGGATTTGTGAAAGAATGGTGAAGACAGTTGAACGTTTGTCTGGGTGTTTAATACTGCGGGTGTTGAGTGTTGTGAAGGTGACTGTATTTGTCATGAGTGTTTTTTTATTTTTTTTGTGTATCTGGTGGATCGGAGCTATTACTGGTGATTTTATGGCACATTTGGTCTATTGTAGAAAAAATTGTATCTGGGTTATTATGGCGCCTACTCACCCCCTGACCATGTGTGCCCATGGGTCTCCCCTCCTGACTGCCTGGGAGGTTCCGTCCTGGAGAGGTGGGGGCAGGTGTTCTTGCCCCAGGCTTCCCCCCAGCCCCTGGAGGGCCCTGGGGGACGGATGATGTTACTGACCCTTTTCCAGAGTCTGGAGCGGGGCCTGGCTGGTCCTTAGTGGGTCTGGGGTGAAAAGTGCTGGAGGTGTGGTGACCAGTTTGTCTCATTTTTGATGGTGGTGGGGTTGGTTTATTTGGGCGAGGTAGGGGATTTGGCCTGGCGGAGATTTGTGAGTTTTCTTTTAAATTTGTTGTAACGGCTCTTTTTGCTAGTTTCGTTTGGCGTATTATTGCTGGGTTTGTAGGCTGGGTGGGAAGATTAAGAGTAACTGTTTTGGGTGAACGCATTCTTTTGCCCTTTTTTGAAGTTGCCTTCTGCCAGGGTGTGATGGTGTCCTCGGAGTCTGTGTTTGAGGAGTCTGACTCCTCCACCGTGATGAGGATGTCGGAGTCAGGCTCCTCCTTTACAATATTGATTGGGGATACGGTGATCAGGGGAACTGTGCTATTAGGGGTTCCAGGATTGGTGCTACAAGGAGGGTCTTGTGCCGTGCACGGTGCTTGAGTGGATGTGTTATCAGGCTGTACGGGGATGGGAGTGAGTGTATGTTCAATGATTGTTGGTGCAAGAGGGGTAGGGAGCGGGGGGGGGGGGGGGGCCCTGTTCGCGTACGAGAGGGGGCAATCCCGAACGAGGTTACAGGGCCTCAGGTCACGGCACGCCCTGGTCTCATGCTCGCCGCCACACGACTTGCACTTGACCACTGTGCAGGCTGCGGCCAAGTGACCTAATTCGCCACAGTTCCTGCACAGCTTGGGCATGCCGTGATAAAACACCACGCCCCGGTGTCTCCCCAGCGTAATGGTGCTGGGGATATGACATACTCCCCCAACTGCAGAGGGGTCAGGCTTGAGCTGGACCAGCCATTTCCTGGCCCCGGTCCAGACTCCGTCCTCATCCAGGACCCTCCGAGATCCTGATTTAACTAGCCCATACCTGCCCAACCACGTACTCACATCGTGGTCGTGCACAGCTTCATTATAAAACTGTACAGTGACCACTTTGTTTTCCGTGTCGGACAGGGGCTCAACCTCAAAATTGCTGAGGGGGGCCTTGTCCTTCCCCTCTCTAAAGAGGTTCCAGAACCTCTCCAGGACATTAGCGTTTTTAAAGCTAATTTAAAAAATGTCTGCGTTTCCTGGAACCTTCACCAGGCAGTTCAGGTCACCAGGCACAAAGCCCATGGCTCGCTGAAGGACTGCCTGACTAAATTCCAGGCGAGTCATACCTGTCACTCTCCTCTCCTGCCCACTCACTTTTGGGGCAGCAACTCCATTTCCTCCATCGGTGGCAGCTGGCCCAGTGGCGCCCTCAACGGCTGCACTACCTGCCCCTTGCTCCACCAGAGGACCCATACTACCTCTGCTGCCCCCTTCTCCACTGGGTAGGAGGGTCATGCGGACGGCATGATGTCTTCTGACACCTGGCTGGACTCCTGTCGCCATCCTCCCTCTCACTCAGGCCGGACCTTTAGCCGTTGGGAGAAAAAGCAGACACAGCCCTCAAGGATGTTGTCCCCAGGGGACCGAAAAGCAAACACTGGTGCAGTGGCACCTCCCTTCTTGGAGAAGATGCCAAGCGTTGGATACAAGCAGGGATGGCAAAGCTGGATCCGGTCGGCGTCGTCTGGGTGAGGGAGGTCCTTGGTCCCTGTCTGCCTGCTCCTCAGCCTCGTCTTCTGGGGGCCTCAGGTGGAGCTGCTGCAGAGCCTGGAAGACCAGAGGGAGAGCGCAGCAGGAATGGCGAAGGCCCAGCGAAGGAAAGCTGGTGGCGGCCCGGAGAGCAACCCCATCCGGGAGATCTCTCCGGGCAGCTCTGGAACTCCCCTCCGGTCCTCGGCAGAAAGGCGTTCCGCAGCAGTCGTGGCTCTTCCTCCGAATGGCTGGAGACTTCTGGCAGTGGAGACTTTGGCGTTTGGGGTTCAGCAGGCCGCGGTCAGGCCCCTGGTACCTGCCTAGCCCCAAAACGCTGTAGGTCCGGCCTGGTCCGCCGGCCTGTTGATCCACCAAAGCCGCGGTAAAGCCACTGGTTCTTCGGTTTCACAACAGACCTTCAAAGAGAGAGGGAGACAGGGAGAGAGAAAGAAAGAGGGACACGCCGCTCAAAATGCCTCAACACCTGCAAGCCCAGTGTCCTCTGCTGTTTTAAGAGCAGAGGGCATTAGGTTAATACAGACTGAAGAGAAACCCGAGCGAAAGGTCAGCCTGTAGGCCGAAGCTTTCATTATGTAAACATTGCAACTAGGATTAGTTGATTTGTTGACTTCCTGATTTGATTCTATGACCATCTACGTTGCTCCATGGTTTTGATTTGATTCATACAAATGTTTTAAAGTAGCCTATCCAAACAATGTAGCCTCTCCAAATAAACAAAGTAACCCATGAGCCAAATAAAATCCAAAGTCTGTAAAATATCTGTCTAATGGTGCTGTGTGTGTGTGTGTGTGTGTGTGTGTGTGTGTGTGTGTGTGTGTGTGTGTGCACGTATCTGATGTAGGGCCCACAAAAAGGATGCACTGGGGCTCATACTTACTAGCTGCCACCACTGGCTCTTACAGTGGACAACTGGGCTTTATTACCCAGGGTGCACAGGGTCTCTTACAGAGGACAACTGGGCTTTATTACCCAGGGTGCATAGGGTCTCTTACAGAGGACGACTGGGCTTTATTACCCAGAGTGCACAGGGGCTCTTACGGAGGACAACTGGGCTTTATTACCCAGGGTGCACAGGGTCTCTTACAGAGGACAACTGGGCTTTATTACCCAGGGTGCATAGGGTCTCTTACAGAGGACAACTGGGCTTTATTACCCAGGGTGCACAGGGTCTCTTACAGAGGACGACTGGGCTTTATTACCCAGGGTGCACAGGGTCTCTTACGGAGGACAACTGGGTTTTATTACCCAGGGTGCACAGGGTCTCTTACAGAGGACAACTGGGCTTTATTACCCAGGGTGCACAGGGTCTCTTACGGAGGACAACTGGGCTTTATTACCCAGAGTGCACAGGGTCTCTTACGGAGGACAACTGTGCTTTATTACCCAGGGTGCACAGGGTCTCTTACAGAGGACAACTGGGCTTTATTACCCAGAGTGCACAGGGTCTCTTACAGAGGACGACTGGGCTTTATTACCCAGGGTGCACAGGGGCTCTTACGGAGGACGACTGGGCTTTATTACCCAGAGTGCACAGGGTCTCTTACGGAGGACGACTGGGCTTTATTACCCAGGGTGCACAGGGTCTCTTACGGAGGACAACTGGGCTTTATTACCCAGAGTGCACAGGGTCTCTTACAGAGGACGACTGGGCTTTATTACCCAGGGTGCACAGGGGCTCTTACGGAGGACGACTGGGCTTTATTACCCAGAGTGCACAGGGTCTCTTACGGAGGACGACTGGGCTTTATTATTTATTATTGCACAGGGTCTCTTACAGCCCTCTTTATTTTTGTATTTGACATCTGACTTTGAGCAGCACGGATGGTGCAGTGGGTAGCACTGCCGCCTCACAGCAAGGAGGTCCTGGATTCCCCGTCGGCCTGTGTGGAGTTTGCATGTTGTCCCCGTGTCTGCGTGGGTTTCCTCCGGGTACTCCGGTTTCCTCCCACAGTCCAAAGACATGCAGGTTAGGCTGATTGGAGAGTCTAAATTGCCCACAGGTGTGAGTGTGTGAGTGAATGGTGTGTGTGCCCTGCGATGGACTGGCGACCTGTCCAGGGTGTATTCCTGCCTTTCGCCCAATGTATGCTGGGATAGGCTCCAGCCCCTCTGCGACCCTGTTCAGGATAAGCGGGTTCAGATAATGGATGGATGGATGGACATCTGACTTTGGCTCCCTTTGCCTTGTGCTCAGGGAGAAATCATTGGTCACTCTGTAACTAGGCGTTGCTTCAGCGGACCAGTCTCTGTGCCAGGAGAGGAAGACGTAGGGAGCAGATAAAAAGAAGAGGAAACTGGATAGCATAAGAGATTTGAAGATCATTTTATTGAAAATAACCCCATTTCCCAACACTGCTGAAAGAAATCTGGAACCTTCTGAGACCTCTTCGGGAGCCTCTCTCTGCGTGTAAGATGAGAGATGGGGGGAATGTGGCTGACTGGAGGAGAAGAGTGAGGAGGGATGCTATTGAGGAGGGAGAGAAATGATGGTTGGCTGCTTCCTTGTTGCCCCTCTTTACTCCTCTTTCTCCTCCCCATGTGTGATGACATAGCAGATGTTTTTGTAGTCCACATTTCCAGCCACATCCGGGGGGAAAGCTGCCCACAGGTTCTTCATCTGAGGGAGGGAGGGAGGAAAGGAAAAAGGGAAGGAGAAATGGAGATGAGTAACGGAGCGCAGTGAGAGAGAGAGGTAAGTGCTTGTTCTGGATGGGGGTGAGCAGTGAGATAAAGAGGTAAGTGCTTGTTCTGGATGGGGGTGAGCAGTGAGAGAGAGAGGTAAGTGCTTGTTCTGGATGGGGGTGAGCAGTGAGATAAAGAGGCCGCACCTCTTCAGCAGAGAACCTGTCACACTGAGTGGTCAGAAGCTCCTCCAGGCTGCAGAGAGAAGGACAGAGGTCAAAGTTCACAGTGACATCACGCCTAAGGTGTGCACACCCCTCTTACCATGGTGACAGGCTTGCTATTCACACACAGGGTATCATATATCTTTCACAGCGACTGAGCTGCACACACTGGGTATCATATGTCTTTCACAGTGACTGAGGGTTAGGGTCAGGGCTAGACTCACAATTCCTTCTTGATTGTGCCAGTTCCCTCAGGGTCCAGGACCTTGAAGGCACTGACAATGACATCTTCTGGGTCAGCACCTAGGAGGGAGAGGAAGAGAGAGAGAGGGAGAGAGGGAAGCAAAGAGGGTTATTCTGGTCTGCCTTATGATGCTCTGTGAACCTGGGTCAATTACTTAATTGTTTTGGATTAAAAAACTTTTCTGTGCTCGATTGATCTTGACTGGTGCCAACCAAGAGGATCAGAAGGTAGGGGTTTGAGAGTCTTTTATTGGTTCATACACACCAGACAAGCTCATCAAAGTGTAGGAAAGTATTTGAATCCAAAACAATTATGTAGGTCTGATGTGTGTGCGTGTGTATGAGTGTATGAGTGTGTGAATGTGTGTAAATGCGTGTAAGTGTGTGTGCGTGAGTGTGTGCGTGTGTGTGACTGTGTGTGTGTGTATATGAGTGTGTGTGTGTGAGATTGAGTGTGAGTGTGTGTGAGTGTGTGAGTGTGAGTGAGTGTGTGTGTGTGAGTGTGTGAATGTGTGTATGAGTGTGTGTGTGCATGAGTGTGTGAGATTGAGTGTGAGTGTGTGTGTGTGAGAGATTGAGTGTGAGTGTGTGTGTCTGTGTGTGTGAGTGAGTGAGTGAGTGAGTGAGTGTGTGTGTGTGAGTGTGTGTGACTGTGTGTGAGGGAGTGAGTGTGTGAGTGAGTGTGTAAGTGTGTGTAAATGTGTGTGTGTGCGTGAGTATGTGAGATTGAGTGAGTGTGTGTGTGTGTGAGATTGAGTGTGAGTGTGTGTGTGTGTGTGTGTGTGTGTGTGTGTGTGTGTGTGTGTGTGAGAGATTGAGTGTGAATGTGTGTGAGTGAGTGAGTGAGTGAGTGTGAGTGTGAGTGTGAGTGTGAGTGTGAGTGTGAGTGTGTGAATGTGTGTAAATGTGTGTGCGTGCGTAAGTGTGTGAAATTGAGTGTGAGTGAGTGTGTGTGAGTGTGAGTGTGAGTGTGCGTGTGAGTGTGTGAGTGTGTGTAAATGTGTGTGTGCGTGAGTGTGTGATTGAGTGTGAGTGTGTGTGTGTGTGTGTGTGTGTGTGAGATTGAGTGTGTGTGTGTGTGTGTGTGTGTGTGAGAGAGAGAGGCCCACCCTTCAGCTTTTCCCCGAACATGGTGAGGAACACAGTGAAGTTGATGGGGCCGCTGGCCTCCTTCACCATGGCTTCCAGCTCCTCATTCTTCACATTCAGCTGGCCTGAGAGAGGAGAAGGAGAGAAGGAGAGGGAGAGGTGATCAGCACTGGGGAGCACAAACAGCTACTGCCACATAGTGGCCACATACAGCACTGCGAGCCATTTGGGAGCCATTTTACCCACTGACGTTTCATAGCCTTACGAAAAGAGCAGAAGTGTAGTTCATGTGCTGCTATATTGTACATATTGTACATATTGCCATATTGTAAAAAGTCTCTGCAGCCAGACTGTTTACCTTGTTACCATTGACTTTACATTGAAAGGATGGCTGAAATGGCGATACTGGAGCCAACCGCAGTGGCACTTGTAAGCGGCATATCTCAACAAGACCAGGAAGTGAGCTTAAGAAACTAAACTTACAGTGTAGGCCACTTGGGTGTAGGGACTACAACTTCCACATTCCCAAAGGAAAATTCTGTGACGTCCACCACGAATGACGTCTAACTTGGTTCAGCCAATCCCGTAATGGCGGGAGCAATAAACGGTCCCGTATAAGAGCAAGACACGTTCTTGGGATCTCTCTTCTGTCTCTTCTGCTTTTTCTGCTTCTTCTCTTCGACGCACCCTTTTTGGCCATTCGCTTCAGCTCATCTGCTCCGAGACTCGGACAGAGGCTGAATGCTGCACAGCGCACTACCAGGCCTACGGACACACCCAGTTACCTCGCGGTAACTACGTGGCCTATAGTGAGTGGAAATTGTTGTTCGCGGAACGCTTACATCAGTTTACCCCAATAAAGCTCAACAATGAAACAGTAACCGTCCGTCTTTTGCGCATATATAGAGTAAAACTACGCAAGTAGTCCCTTCTCACAGCTAACTCTAACTCATTATCACACCCAGAACTCTAGCTTACTCAAGCTAGTTACTCCCACCTTTCCTTTGTTCAAGCGACCCGCGCGCCCACACACACACACATACACGCCCTAACTTAACCTACTAACTTCCCCTACTAATTCCCGTTAGTTTATCTGTTATGTGTTTGTATGTTTGTTTAATAAATATTTTAT
The DNA here is from genome assembly GCF_963514075.1 of Conger conger. NCBI lineage: Eukaryota > Metazoa > Chordata > Actinopteri > Anguilliformes > Congridae > Conger > Conger conger. The sequence goes on from NC_083775.1 coordinate 41,478,471, forward strand.
TAAACCCCGGTGTCCGTTTTGGAATCGCATAGACATGAGAGCCGTGTAAAAGCAGTCTTTCGAAGAACTTCCAACCTTCAGGTATGTTTAATCATTAATATTGGTTATTTTAAATATTAATTAAAATACTAAATTTGTGGTTATTTCTGATAATAGTAATTTTATGAGACTGATTACTTTTTGCAGTTATACTGCTACACAACGTTTAACTGGCGCCCCGGTTTCGTAGAGAGTAAAATCCCTGCGTTATTTGGCGGCCCGTGCGAGGACCCTACATAATTTGGAGTCCCGTGCGAGGACCCCTACATGGGTCAAACTCTTACACCTGGGTGGCCATAATCTCCCAGGGGGTAACTACATTACCCAGCATTCCCAATGTACGCATTGTCATGAGGTCAGCAGTTCCTGCCTTCCCGGTGTCTGTGTTTTTGTTTCCCCTCCCTCTTGGGTTGTGTGTGGGTGTGTCTCCCTCTGTCTGTGTGTATGTGAGCCTACACTACTGGCTGCAGATGTGGCTCATGCTGGCTTCAGGAGTTTCCACCCCCATGCACACCAGTCTTGGATTTCCTCATCAGCTCCAATATAAGAGGGTTACTCAGAAGATCCTTCCTCGCCTGATCGTCTGTGTACAAGCGGTGAACTCTCCTTCAAACCAGCTAAGAAATATTTTGGCAGTAACTTCTACTCGGCTGTATCTGTTTTTTACCCCCCAGTCAGCCGTAGCCTTATTTTGAGATTGGACTTTGTGTGAACTAGTGTTTTTTCTTCCTAGCTTGCTAGTAGATTTCTGTTCTCCAGACTCCCCCCTCTCTTGCGCCCCTGAAGACTCCTGAGTTTATACCCCTGGATTTTGTGTACCTCTGGGCCGACTTTCATTAAAGACTGTTACCAACTTTTACCAGTTTGCGAGTGTGTATTCAGAGTCCGCCATTTTTGCTACCTCGTAACACGCATGTGAAAAAGCAAATGCTTACCCATGGAGGCCAACACGTCTCTCAGGTCATCCTTGCTGATGATGCCATCTCTGTTCTGGTCGATGATTGTGAAAGCCTGGAGAGGAGATACCATTACATCCACTGAGATGAGGAATGTGGTCCTCAAGAGTGAAGACTGAGACTGAAGACTACAAGAAAAACATAATATGTGGTGCACAAATTGAGATTTAAAAATTGGACACCAGTGAACAGGAAGTATAATTACCCGCACAGTGAACAGGAAGTATAATTACCCGCAGTGAACAGGAAGTATAATTCCCCGCACAGTGAACAGGAAGCAGAATTACCCGCACAGTGAACAGGAAGTATAATTACCCGCAGTGAACAGGAAGTATAATTATCTACACAGTGAACAGGAAGCTGAATTATAGCCATCATGCACTCTGAATACAGCATATTACTGTGTCAGAGTATTACAAAACCCCAAAACAGCTATAGTCCACTCCATCTCTTCAGGCTACACCTTTCCTTCCCTAAATCACCACCATGATTAGCCTTATATATGCCATAGGCTGTAATGGCACTTATATAGTTGTATTGATATTGGTTTTTTTTTTGTTTTTGTTTTTTGTATTAGCTATTGTATTGTTGTACTCGGGGTATTCCAGCTGCCAACTGTGGTATGCTAAGTTTCGAAGTTGATGTATTCTTCAAGGGTTCCGATTGTATCTGTATGGTTACACTAGGACTCGGAACTGTACTGTCCTCTCAGGTCCTCTTCGCACTTGTACTTGTGTTTGATCTCCACTTCGTTGTACATCGCTCTAGATAAGAGCGTCTGCTAAATACCTTGTAATGTAATGTAATCTTGGCCTCATCAGTCAATAAAACTTTGTTCCAAAACTTTTGTGGCTCACTTGCCACTTCTTTGCAAATTGTAATCTCGCCTTCTGATTCTTACTACTGATGCGTCTTGTGGTATAGCCTCTATATTGCTGCTCTTCTTTGAATGATTGATTGAGATACCTTCACCCATACCCTGTGGAGATTGTTCTTGATGTCACTGACTAATGTTTTAGGTTTTTCTTCACAGCTCTCACAAAGTTTCTGTCATTAACTGCTGTTGTTTTCCTTGGTCGACCTGTTCGATGTCTGTTTCTCAGTACGGCAGCATTTTTTTTATTTTCCAGGACAACAAGTTGTTGTACAAGCTCTATCCCCAATTCCCCTCTTTTCAAAGCTTCAAAATGGGTTGCTTTTCTCCTAAAGACAGCTTTCTGGTCTTCATGTTGGTTTATCTTTTCTAACACAAATGCACAGGCAAAACCCAAGGCTAAAACCAAGAGTAGACATTCAGAACTATTTATTGTTTAACTAATCAGTCTAAGAAGACACATCTGAGCAACAGGAAACACCTGTCAGTCACATGTCCCAACACTTTTGCTCACCTAAAAACTGGGTGGTCTGATACAAAAGGTGATTTGTTCTCAGTTGTTTTATAAATCTAGATTTTAAAAAATACATCTCATGTACATCTTTTGACCTCAAACTCAATTGTCTTCAGTGTGTAGCAAAAACAAAGGAATTGACCTTGCTTTTGGAGGGGATTGTATCGTGTACTGCATGATTACAGTATTTGCAACATATGGTACGTTTAGACCAATGGAAAAGAATGTGAACTAGTGTACTATGGAAATCAAGGCACAATAAGATTAAAGCATACAAATTAGTAGAAGGAGAGCTGCACGGATCAAAAATTTAAAAAGGTGCTCTTTGGAAAGAGTAGGAAATGCAAATATCTCAGGGAATAAAAGTCCAAGGCACTATTTTTAAAGTTCAAATAAAGGGAAGCTCCAAAGTGTAGCAGGTTGTGGTTGGTTGAGGGATTCTGGAACACCTTGAATTACCAAAATGACTGGATTCACAATGCTTGGCCCCGCCCACAGCCGCTCCAAGCCCACCCCATAACCCTCCAGTGTAGAGCTTACTGTAAACACATATAAACCCCCAGTGTAGAGCTTACTGTAAACACAGATATACCCCCAATGTAGAGCTTACTGTAAACACATATAACCACCCTCCAGTGTAGAGCATACTGTAAACACATATAACCACCCTCCAGTGTAGAGCATACTGTAAACACATATAAACCCCCCCAGTCTAGAGTGTAATGTAAACACATATAACCACCCCCTAGTGTAGAGCTTACTGTAAACACATAAACCCCCCCCCCCCCCCCCCATTTTAGAGCTTACTGTAAACACATATCACATATAACCCTCAGTGTAGAGCTTACTGTAAACATATACTACCCCCCCTAGTGTAGAGCTTACTGTAAACACATATAACCCCGCCTGCTAGAAAACCAGGTTAAGTGAGGACACAAAGTGTAACATATGCATGTGTTAATTTGTGTTTGCTGAGAGGTGTGTAAAATGCAGTAAAGACAGTGCGCAAATCGTCACCTCCTTGTACTCCTGAATCTGGCTCTGCTCAAACATGGAGAACACATTAGAGGACCCACCCTCTGCCTGCTGCCTCCTCTTGGCCTTCTTGGGTGCCTGATGAATGGACAGACAAACAGACACAGCAACACATTTAAAGCGTGGTGCATCTGTAGAGTATGTATAAACAGTTCCTACAGACACAAAGCAGCCTGGGTGGTGCTTTAGAGTGAGTGTTGGCCTACAGCTAGCTGTTTTAGTTGTAGCACACTGGGTGGTATAGCTGAGAGACAGCGCCATCTCCTTTGGGCCTCCCCCCTCGAGAGCAGCTGAAGGCTTTGCCCTTTGACCCACGGACTAAACTGAGTATGCTTGACAAATGTGAAAGAGGAACACTTGTTATAATTGCATAGGAATATTTTGATTATTGTGTTATCTTAGAAGTATTTGCAGTCTGAATACAAATGCAGTTACGCAAATGAAATTCCGGGTCAAAATGTAAAAAAGCATTAAAATAATATATGTTAGATATATTGTTTGAATGTATGAATGAATGTATGTATGAATATATGTACTGAAAATTGTTTCATGAAAGATATTTGTATTCAAAGTGGAGAATAAGAAAAAAAGCAACCAGAACACACTGCAGAACTGATTAAATAAATTCCTAAATAAAAAACATTGAAGCATGTGAATAAATGTATTGAAATGAAAGTATATATTTTTCCTACATATAGGGCCGGTTTCAGGGCTAGAGATTAACCCTCCCGTTATGTTCAGACTTTATGACCGGCTTTACATTTGGGGTAAAATTGAGCCTGACAGAAATAAACACACAAAAAAAAGAAAGTTTTGACACGTAGTCTGTCACCTGTCTCCCAAATTACTAGCCTTTTATCCATAAATATGAAAAATGAGAATGTGACATAATTTTAGAGTCTAAGGAACAATACGTGAAAGTTTGGCACCTGTATGGTGGCACCTGTAAGTAAAAAAAAAAAAAAAGGTTGGATATTTTCTTATGATTTATATAGTTACAGAGGGTCAAAATCACACTGCACAAAACATTTGTATATCAAGTTGGCACGGAACACGGAGCATTATGTTTCTTGCATTTTTACTATTTAATTCCTATTTTTTTCCAGAAAATTTGAAAAATGATACAGTATCAATATAAAAAAGTGTTAACCGGTTTTTAAAAGATGTCAAACACTAAATGGGGTCAAATTGACCACAAACATAATTGGAGGGTTAAGCTTATTCATGGGTTAAATTGAGGTTTGTATGGAGAATCTCCATTTCCTATAAATTTGTTAGATCTAATAAGTGACATGTATGTCAGCAATTATGTTAAGTTATCTTGGTGGTTGAAGAACCATTGACCTGCAATTTTTTGTACCACAAAACCAAGTTGGTATGAGGCCTGTTATTTTAACTTGCTGATTTCACCATGTGAACATCATTCCTGTTTGGGCCTGGATTAAGTCCAACCCCAAAACTATGTCCTTAACATTTTTTTTTTCACAGGTTGAGGCTGAAAACGTAAAGAGCCTGTAGTACAGGCTGTAGTACTCGCTCAAAGCTAAGGACATAATGCTTAATAGTTAGATGAGCTAGCTTTAAAAAAGAAAAGAAAAGTAACATAAATGTATTTCCCTGTGGAAAAAAAACGAACATTCAAACTTAATATAGCTCCCGACAGGCGACCCATTGTTCTGTCATTTCTTTGTTTCAACAAGGAACCCAAATAGCGAGGGTTTTTGAGATTTGTTTGTTTGTTTTTTGTGATACTCCGCCTATAATCGGCATGTTTCTTCCCCTGTAGTTTCCTGATAGAAGATGAGGAAGATGAGGAAGATGAGGAAGGAGCAGGCAGGGGTGCCGGACAGGAGGAGTGTGGTTACTCACCATCTGGGTCGGGTTTGTGGAGTTTGGACTGTGATGAAGGGAAGACCGCGCAAAGCCACATTGAAGCCAGGTCCCTAGGGGCTTATATAGGGCTCCGGGTGGCTAACTTTAGCCATGCAGTGAAGTTTGGCAGGGTTAGAGAGTGGAGAAACAGGGGGACAGTAACAGAGGGAGGGAAGGAGGGATGGACTATCATCTTACAGCTGTTCAGAAATAGAGCCCAGGGTCTTGGAATGAGGTATACTCGACACTATTACCACCGGCCGCCATTTGTGAACTAATATGGAGATGGGGGGCCTGGAGGTCTGCAGGACTGCTCCACCCCCTCCGTCTCCAACAGCACACTCTCCCAGAAGGGCCTGTTATTACAGTATGCCTGCTCCCTTTCTCATTCTGAAGTAACGGCAGAACAGTATTCAGCTCCCTGAGAAGAGTATGTGTGTGAGCGTGTGAGAGTGTGTGAGTGTATGTGTGTGTGTGTGTGCGTGTGCTGTGTGTGTGCGTGCGTGTGTGTGTGCATGCGCTGATGGGTGTGTGTGTGGGGGTGTGAGTGTGAGTGTGCTCCAATGCATGCAATGCATTTTAAAGTATAAAACCCAGGGCAACATGAGCATACTACCCTTCAAAGTGAGGTCTTTACCAGGCTGATTTGTAAATATTTGGTGTGGCCAACCAAGCTGAACCCTGAGAGCACTGAAGGAGAACAGGGGTGACCCACAGGAGCCCAGATAAGCACACACAGTTCTGTGCAAAAGTTTTAGGCAGGTGTGGGAAAAATGCTGTAAAATAAGAATGCTTTCAAAAATAGAAATGTTAATAGTTGCATGAACAGAAGAAGTGAATAAACAGAAGAAAAATCGAAATCAAATCAATATTTGGTGTGACCACCCTTTGCCTTCAAAACGGCATCAATTCTTCTCGGTATACTTGCACACAGTTTTTGAAGGAACTCGGCAGGTAGGTTGTTCCAAACATCTTGGAGAACTAGCCACAGTTCTTCTGTGGATTTAGGCAGCCTCAAATGCTTCTGTCTCTTCATGTAATCCTAGACAGACTCGATGATGTTAAGATCAGGGCTCTGTGGGGGCCATACCATCACTTCCAGGACTCCTTGTTCTTCTTTACGCGGAAGATAGTTCGTAATGACATTGGCTGTATGTTTGGGGTCATTGTCCTGCTGCAGAATAAATTTGGGGCCAATCAGATGCCTCCCTGATGGTATTGCATGATGGATAAGTATCTGCCTGTACTTCTCTGCATTGAGGAGACCATTCATTCTGACCAAATCCCCAACTCCATTTGCAGAACTGCAGCCCCAAAGCTGCAAGGAACCTCCACCATGCTTCACTGTTGCCTGCAGAAACACATTCTTGCACCGGTCTCCAGCCCTTCGGTGAACAAACGGCCTTCTGCCTCAGCCAAATATTTTGCATGTTGACACATCAATCCTGAGAACCTGCTGCCATTTTTCTGCACCCCAGTTCCTGTATTTTTGCGCATAGAGTCGCTTGGCCTTGTTTCCACGTCGGAGGTATGGCTTTTTGGGTGCAATTCTTCCATGAAAACCACTTCTAACCAGACTTCTCTGCACAGTAGATGGGTGTACCTGGGTCCCACTGGTTTCTGCCAATACTGAGCTGATGACACTGCATCTTCCGATTGTGAAGCAAAGTATAACTACCTTGTGTCTTGTTGCTGCACTCAGTCTTTCCATGGTGTATGACTTCTGACATTAAACTGTCTTCAGCAACCTCACCTTGGAAGCAGATTTTGGCTGTTCCTCACCCAGTTTGAACCCTCCTACACAGCTATTTATTTTTCAGTTAATGATTGTGTTTCAACCTACATATTACATTCATGATCATTAGCTCCTGTTTGGTATAATTGGTTAATCACACACCTGACTATATGCCTACAAAACCTGACTTTGTGCAAGTATACCTAAATGAATTGATGCTGGTTTGAAGGCAAAAGGTGGTCACACCAAATATTGATTTAATTTGTTAATTCATAAAAAATATACTATATACAATTTCTATTTTTGAAAGCATTCTTACTTTACTGATTTTTTTCACACCTGCCTAAAACTTTTACACAGTACTGTATGTATATATATATATATATATATATATATATATAGATGATCATCTGGCAGCAACTAAATGCATAAAAGCATGCCCATGGGCAAGAGGTTCAGCTATTTTTCTAATGGGAGGAAATATGATCTCAGTGATGATGACCAAGGAATGATTGTTTGTGTCAGACCAAGTGGTTTGAGTATCTCAGAAACTGCTGATCTCCTGGGATTTTCACACACAACAAAAAACAGCGAAAAACAAAAACATCCAGTGAGCAGCAGTTCTGTGGGCAAAAATGTGTTGTTAATGAGAGAGATCATAGGAGAATGGCCAGACTGGTTAAAGCTGCCAGGAAGGTGACAGTAACACAAATAACCACACATTACAACAGTGGTATGCAGAACAGTATCGCTGAACCCACAATGCACCCCAAACCTCTTAAGTAGGCTGTAAAGTAAGTAAAAAAATAAGTAATTAATAAATAGCTAATAAAGTGCTCAGTGAGTGTGTGTGTGTGTACTGTGTGTGTGCGTGTGTGTGTGTACTGTGTGTGTGTGTGTGTGAGTGTGTCTTTGAGTGTGTGTGTGCGTCTGTGAGTGTGTGTTGTGTGTGAGAGTGTGTGTGTGTGTGTGTGTGTGAGAGAGTGTGTGTGTGTCTGTGAGTGTGTGTGTGTGTGTGTGTGTGTGTGTGTATAGTATCTGAGAATCAGCTGCTACCCCAAAACCCAACGATCCCTGTCTGAAGCCATGTTCACATGGATGCTAAAATTAAAATAGCGTTGGAAACGTCCAGTGTAGTACTCCCCTCTGACGCGCACATGTGTGTGTGCCCCACCTGTGCCGAGCCAAATCTGAGCCAGGCAGGCTGCACTGAGCCCAGTGTAAAAATAGCCAATAACACAAACATGGCCTCACATTCACCTTGCCTTTGCCGTCAATTAATGGTTAGCAACCATGTGAACAACCATGTGTGTGTGTGTGTATGTGTGTGTATAGTTGTGTTGGTGTATGCGTGTGTGTGTGTGTATGTCTGTGTGTGTGTGTATGTATTTGCATGGTTGTGTGTGTATGTGTGTGTGCATGCTGATGTGTGTGGGTGTTTGTGCTGTTTGTGTGTGTGCATGTCTGTGTATGTATGAGTGACGTGTGTGTGTATTTGCATATATGTGTGTGTGTGTGTGTATTTGCATATGTGTGTGTGTATGAGTGTGTGCATGCTGGTGTGGGTGTGTGTATTTGCATATGTATGTGTGTGTGTGTGTGTGTGTGTGTGTGTATGCTGGTGTGGGTGTGTGTATTTGCATATGTGTGTGTGTGTGTGTGCATGTGTGTCTGTGTGTGTGTGTATGCTGGTGTGGGTGTGTGTATTTGCATATATGTGTGTGTGTGTGTGTGTGTGTGTGTGTGTGTGTGTGTGTGTGTATGAGTGTGTGCATGCTGGTGTGGGTGTGTGTATTTGCATATGTATGTGTGTGTGCATGTGTGTCTGTGTGTCTGTGTGTGTATGTGTGTGGGCATGCTGGTGTGTGTGTGTGTGTGTGTGTGTGTGTGTGTATTGTATGTCCCAACCCCCCTGGAGCAATGCAGGGTTAAAGGCCTTGCTCAGGGCCCAACAGCTGTGTGGATCTTATCATGGCTACACCGGGGCTGGAACCACTAATCTTCAGGGTGCCAGGCATGCACCTTGCCCACTAGGCTACAGACTATTTTTATTTACATTTATTTGGGTGCTGCCATTATTCAGAGTGACAGCACTTGAAGACAGAGGATGAGAATAAGGGAGGAGCCCTCAGTGATGTGAGAATAAGGGAGGAGCCCTCAGTGATGTGAGAATAAGCAGTGTTTGGGTAGTTAACTTTGGTCACTTTTGCTCTGTTTGTTTGTTTCTTTGTTCTCAAAAAAAAAGAAAAAAAAGGCCCTCATCCTTATCTTTATTGTACAGGTAGCAGTTGAAATTGTACTTCCCTCTAGGGTCTTTCAGCGAGCTTATCCCTGGTTATGGGTATGCACTTTGTTGTACGTCGCTCTGGATAAGAGCGTCTGCCAAATGCCAATAATGTAATGTAATGTAATAAGGGAGGAGCCCTCAGTGATGTGAGAATAAGGGATGAGCCCTCAGTGATGTGAGAATAAGAGATGAGCCCTCAGTGATGTGAGAATAAGGGAGGAGCCCTCAGTGATGTGAGAATAAGGGAGGAGCCCTCAGTGATGTGAGAATAAGGGAGGAGCCCTCAGTGATGTGAGAATAAGGGAGGAGCCCTCAGTGATGTGAGAATAAGGGAGGAGCCCTCAGTGATGTGAGAATAAGGGAGGAGCCCTCAGTGATGTGAGAATAAGGGATGAGCCCTCAGTGATGTGAGAACAAGAGATGAGCCCTCAGTGATGTGAGAATAAGGGATGAGCCCTCAGTGATGTGAGAATTAATCTGCTTTCAACAGGCCTCCCGCTCCACTGAGCTGGGGCACATCCGTCTCGCTGAAACAGATCCAAACAGACCCCGCCCTACACTCAGCTGATCTCCCGAAACCTGTCTCCCCTCCCCCCTCACTGCTCCCCTCCCCTCCCCCCCTCACTGCTCCCCTCCCCTCCCCCCTCACTGCTCCCCTCCCCTCCCCCCTCACTGCTCCCCTCCCCCCCTCACTGCTCCCCTCCCCTCCCCCCTCACTGCTCCCCTCCCCTCCCCTCCCCTCCCCCCTCACTGCTCCCCCCCCTCACTGCTCCCCTCCCCTCCCCCCTCACTGCTCCCCCCCCCCTCCCCCCTCACTGCTCCCCCCCCCCCTCACTGCTCCCCTCCCCCCTCACTGCTCCCAATTGAACAATAATTAAGATAAGAACGTTAAAAAGATCAAGAAGGGAACTTATAGAAACTTGTAGAGTGGACTGGGGTAGGTCAGGATGTCTGATTAGCCGTGTTTACATGCAGGATATTTCTTCATACGTTGTTCCACTTGAAGATTCCAAATGAACCGTTTACATGCACGCTGAATACATTTCTGTTGTCACTTTTCACGCAGCACTGTCTGCTGAATATAATTATCTTGCAACTAAACCAGAGAAGGTGAGCGCAAGACCAGCTTTACCACAGTATCCAATAAGTTCATCCGTATGTTCGTGAAACTGAAAATTGCCTGGGTTGGAACCACTTTTTTACATTTTACAGAAACAGATGTAAATGCTTTCTGAATGCGGGTCGCGTCCTCTTAGAACAGGCAAGAACATCTCTGGGACAGAAGTGAAAACTATCCCGTCGACTTCACCTTTGGCTACTCTTTCAGATCTCCTGTAGGAGGCAGCAATGCGCCGGCCTGCAGTTTTATACAAGGAGGACAGCCATAGAAGAAGTCGGTCATTTCCTGTTTGGGTTAAGGCGAATGGCGCTCATTTAACCATAGGTAAAACGTTGCTCCAAAGACGCACACGGGTAAATATTTCACCATTACAATATTTATGACATCAGCTTCGAATAATCCTATGAATTATGCTTTCAGTCTGTTTCACGTTTAATCTCCTGTACACCATGATCAGAAGTATTTCACTAACGTAGCGCGTTAGCTTGCTAGCATTGTGCTAAGGTTATGTGGTGACCAAAATGACTGCAGCCTGGTCGCGTTAACTTGGACCTATTACTAAGATTAGCGAATTACGTAGCTAGGATTTCAGTTGATACTCTACACAGTTAAACGAAAGGTACCTTATATGAAACTATCTAAATTGCACGTATCATATTGGCAGCCAGCCCCCAAGGATCGTATGTTAGTAATGTCTCGCTGACTTGCAATCTTGCCGTTAGTCAGTAACACTAGACTAACGTTAGAAAGCTGCGTTGCTCGCCCCACCCAACCACAATTGCATTGTGATGTAGATTATTTCATACAACAATCACATAAAATGAGGTTAAAATGGAAGTTCCATCTTCCTCGTGTTGGCTAATTTTGACATTACCGACTGCTAACTGGCTTGCTGTGTACACATTGTTTTAATCGCTTTATCTCTTCATCAGCATGTCGAAAAGGAAAGTGACTTTCGAGGGCTGTGGCGAGGGGCTTGATTTGGAAGACGAGCTTCCGAAGAAGAAGGTGAATCACAAACACGTTTCTCCTTAGATTAAATGCGCGCGATTAATATTATCTTTATATTTAACAGTAACTTCACTCCCTGCGAATACGGATTTATTTGCGTTTCCTTACCGTGGATTAAAAACAGCTGCCGCTTTGCATCTTGTCTCTGGAATTCAATTTCCAAGAGGTGCAGCTTCAATTAGCGTTAGGTCTGTTAAATCTAGTCTGAAGACTGGCCTTGTTCTTGCTATTCATTGGGACTTTTAGCCGATTTTTTGAGTTAAATAGAAAATAGCATTTATAGAAATTGAGCAGGATGTGTTGCATTATTGGGTGGCCTCTGGCAAGGTAGAGCTTTAGGAAGTGAGCCCAGTTAACAGACCTGCTTACTGTGCAAGCTCATGTAAGGTGACCAATTCTCCAACTGACACAGGCTCCCTGTCCTCCAACTGACACATGCTCCCTGTCCTCAGATATGTGAAGATGCGAGTGGCCCTGGCTCCAGGTTCAAGGGCAAACACTCCCTGGACAGCGATGAGGAGGATGAGGGGGAGGAGGAAAGCAGCAAATATAACATACTGGCGAGTGACGATGTGGAGGGTGAGGGTCCAGCTAGTTTAAACTTAAACACAATATTACATTGATATGAGATCTTCCTGAAACTTACCGCCAAGAATCTTCTATGGCCACAGCTAGCTTCATTAGAAAACCACAAAATGCCTATTTTGGGCAAAGTGCCTTTTTTGGGGCAGTTTGCACCCTACCCTTCACTTAAAATATGCTGTTGCTCAAAAAGGTTCAGAGATCCACAAAATTGTTTTATATGTGTTCATGGTTTTTAGAACAACATTCCAAAAAGTTCCTGACCTCTTGTGACATTGCTGACATGTGCTTGTGTAAATCTCTGTCTTCAGGCCAGGAGGACGCCACGATCGACTGCGATGAGGGGGTACCCATCACCCCCTTTAACCTGACAGAGGAGATGCAAGAGGGGCACTTTGACTCCGAGGGAAACTACTTTGTGAAAAAGGACGAGGAAATTCGTGACAACTGGCTCGACAACATTGATTGGGTAACTGCATACGAGTTAAACTGTGATTGATTGGGTAACTCTGCATACGAGTTAAACTGTGATTGATTGGGTAACTCTCTGCATACTCTGCAATGACTGGGACACGCAAGGTCGGTGGTTCTAATCCCGGTGTAGCCACAATAAGATCCGCACAGCCCTTGGGCCCTTGAGCAGGGCCCTTAACCCTGAATTGCTCCAGGCGAGGATTGTCTCCTGCTTAGTCTAATCAACTGTACGTCGCTCTGGATAAGAGCGTCTGCCAAATGCCAATAATGTAATGTAATGTACCAGTTAAACTGTGATTGATTGGGTAACTCTCTGCATACCAGTTAAACTGTGATTGATTGGGTAACTCTCTGCATACCAGTTAAACTGTGTACCTGTCTTGTTCTCCAGAGCTGGTCCTGGTTCTGTTTGCTTGAACCTCAGGCCTTTTCCATTTGCTTGCCCATTGTACTGCCCTGGATGTAGCATGTACATGAGTTTGTGTGAATGAGCTTGGTATTTTCTATGAGTCTCTGTCGGTTCCCTCCTGGAGTCAGGAGAAGAGTCTCATTTGACCTTTCAGTCCAGCCCCTGAGTTTCCTGGGCTGTCTGAAGACTGTCACTGCTTTCTAGGTCCCACATTTGTAAATAACCAGAGAATACAGAGTATACAGAGTATACAGAATTATTGGCAGCCCTGACTGGAAATGAACAAACAAAACAAAACAAAACAACCCAAAAAACAACCCAAAAAAACCCCAATATATTAACTTATTAAATGTTCCATATCACAATACGTCAAGGGTGGGAAAGTACTCGAGTGCACTTAGCTGAGTGTGGGGGAATGGGACGGCGCAGAGGTTTTTGTGACTGCACTTACGTTGCTCATTTTTGTCTTTCGTTTTCCACGGGACAGGCCTTACAAATGGTCACTCCATCGGTCATAAGGGTCAATGATGGTTTCTCTCCTCCTCAGGTGCAGATCAGAGTACAGTGATGGTTTCTCTCTCCCCCTAAGGTGCAGATCAGAGCAGTGATGGTTTCTCTCCCCCTCAGGTGTAGATCAGAGCAGTGATGGTTTCTCTCCCCCTCAGGTGTAGATCAGAGCAGTGATGGTTTCTCTCCCCCTCAGGTGTAGATCAGAGCAGTGATGGTTTCTCTCCCCCTCAGGTGCAGATCAGAGCAGTGATGGTTTCTCTCCCCCTCAGGTGTAGATCAGAGCAGTGATGGTTTCTCTCCCCCTCAGGTGTAGATCAGAGCAGTGATGGTTTCTCTCCCCCTCAGGTGCAGATCAGAGCAGTGATGGTTTCTCTCCCCCTCAGGTGCAGATCAGAGCAGTGATGGTTTCTCTCCCCCTCAGGTGTAGATCAGAGCAGTGATGGTTTCTCTCCCCCTCAGGTGTAGATCAGAGCAGTGATGATTTCTCTCCCCCTCAGGTGAAGATCAGAGAGCAGCCGGTCCGGCGGAAGAAGGGGCTATCGGCCAAGAGGAGGAGGAGGGCGGGGGACGAAGATGAGGCAGAGGAGGAGAAGCGGCGGGAGGAGCAGCAGGAGGACAGCGAGGAGGAAGTGAAATCACAACCTGCAGAGGACCCCCTGGCCAATTACAGCAGAGCGCAGCTGACCGAAGCCGTCGTGGAGCTGTTGTTGCCGGGGGAGACGGTTGCCGGCGGGCTGCGGCGGCTGGGGGGGCTCGGGCGGAAGAAGATGAAAGGTCGGGGGGAAGGGAAGGAGGCGGGGCCTGACCGGGACGCCGAAAAGCTGGACAGGCTGACGGCCTTGGCGGACAGGCTGGTGGGAAGCGGGGAGTTTGAGATCTACCAGCAGACTTATGAAAAACTGAGCTACAGATTAAAAGGGATGAGAGGAGAGAGGGAGCAGAGGAGCAAGGCCAACGAAGAGGAAGATGACCTGGACATGTTCGCTGACCAGATCGATGGCTTGGACAAAGAGAAGTTGCAGGAAGAAGAGAAGGATTCTGAGATATGTGAGTTGGACAGATTGGGTCGTTTTGAGCTGATACCTTGATTGTTACATTACATTACAAGGCATTTAACATACGCTCTTATCCAGAGCGACGTACAATGACGTGCCGATCAAACGCAGTGTGGTTCCGAGTCCTAGCGTGACCATACAGATTACAGTCTGCGTTTGAAAGTGGTCAGAGACTCTGCCGTTCTGACATCCCTCCACCGTGGGACCAGGGCAGACGGTAGTCATGATTGAGAAGTGCAGGTGTAGCAAGGGGGAGGCGCCAGATGGCACAAAGTGGCAGAACGGAGGGGTCTTGCTGGTGTATATGTCTTGATAAGCGATTGAATATATACAGGGGCTGATCCCTTAACTGCCTGGTACGTGAGCACCAAAGTTTTGCGAGCCATAACAGGCAGCCAGTGGAGGTTGCTGAGCAGGGGGGTGACATGTGAATGTCTGGGAACATTGAATACCTGACAGGCTGCAGCATTCTGGATCAGTTGTAGGGGTCTGGCAGATGCTGGAAGGCCAGCCAGCAGAGAATTGCAATAGTCCAGGCGGGACAGGACCATTGCTTGGACAAGGAGCTGAGTGGAGTAGGTGGTGAGAAAGGGTCGGATTCTCCGGATGTTGTACAGGAAGAACCTGCATGCCCGGGTCACTGTAGTGATGTTCTCAGAGAAGGACAGCCTGTTGTCCATCACCACTCCAAGGTTTCTTGCACTAGGAGATGAGGTCACTGTGGTATCCCCTATTGAGATTGAAAAATCGGAGAAGGGAGAGGTTAGAGCAGGGATGAGTTGGGGTTGAGCTTTAGATGGTGGTTGCCCATCCAGCTCTGGATGTCTCTCAGGCAGGCGGAGAATACGGGGACCTGTGTGTCCAATGGGGGGACGAAGAGAAAGAGTTGGGTGTCATCGGCATAACAATGATATGAGATGCCATGAGCAGAGAACAGGGCCAAGGCATTGAAATTGATTATTGTGGCCAATTAATTTGGGAAAATTTTGATTTCTAATCAAGAGGTACTTGGGGCAGGTAAGTAGAAAGTGGGCCTCTGTCTCCACCTCTACCAGGTTACAGTGAGCACACAGCCTGTTCTCTTTTGGCAGCCAGGTCTTTTTGTGGCGACCAGTTTCAATAGCAAGGCTGTGGTCACTGAGTCTGTACATTGTTAACGTGTACCTTTTGTTTTGGGTTTTTAACTCTAGTGAGGTATTCTGACAGGGAGTAATCTTGGCCTAGGGTACAGTAAATTTCCAAGAACATTTTTTTTTAGTTTCTTCTAGCAAGTTGTCAATGTACAAATTGTTGATTTTGTCAAATTTTTAAAATGTTTTGGTTGTAATATTTTCTTGTATATTGTGTAAAAATGCAAGCAAAGATGCATTTATTCTCTGTGTACATTGATTTTATGATGTCATAAACTTTACTCCGTACACCACTTTGTAAGATTTTGAAGAATAGTCCGCTGTGCCAAATTGAATAGAATGCCTTTTTGAAATCAACAAAGAAACATCCTTTATTAGTTTGGTGGACGTGCTTGTTTATGAGTGTGTGTGTGTAGGGTGTAAATATGGTCAGAGGTGCGATGATTTGGTAAAAAGCCAATCTCACTCAAGACATGTTTTTTAAGGGCCAGTATCCGTATTAATTGTACTGCAGAAAATGGGGGTAATCAAGCCTTGGTTCCAGATTGCAGGGAAACACCCCGTATTAAGTGCTAAATTAAATAGTTTGAGGAGGGCCTCATGTAGTTTAGGGCTGCCATGTTTCCATCAGGTCCACATGCTTTTCTGGCCTTCAGGGCCTGTAGTTAACTTTTTAACTCAGAGTAATGAAGGTGTCCACAGGATTTTGATTGTCTTTAATGGTTGTTTCTAAGTCTTTTAATTGTTTGTATATTGAGGTCTGATTGGAATTAAGTGTCTGTGTCTGTGTGTGTGTGTGTGTGTGTGTGCCCCACAGCGTGTGTGTCTGTGCATGCCTCACAGTGTGTGTGTGTGTGTGTGTGTGTGTGTGTGTGTGTGTGTGTGTGTGTGTGCCCCACAGCGTGGAACGTGTGTTTGTCTGCGTGTGCCCCACAGCGTGGAACGTGTGTTTGTCTGTGTGCCCCACAGCGTGGAACGTGTGTTTGTCTGCGTGTGCCCCACAGCGTGGAACGTGTGTTTGTCTGTGTGCCCCACAGCGTGGAACGTGTGTTTGTCTGTGTGTGTATGACAGTGTGGAACGTCTGTGCCACGGCTTTCCTTTGCATTCTTGCGAGTATTTGTTTTTGTTTAATGGAAGAAAATCTTTCTTACTGGTAATCACAGAAGTTGTAAATAGCAAATACTGACCAAATAAGACCATCGGAATGCTTTATCCTGTAATGTTCTCTTGCTGTCCTGCTCAACGCAGTGTTGTGGGTACAAAAGCAAACCACTATTCACTTCAAGAACATTCAGGGCATTTAGAGATGCCATTATAAAGCAAACCGTGTTCTGTTGGAAATGCTTCCAGAAATAATTCAGAATACATTTTCAAAATACTGTGTCTGAACTGATATTGATGGAAGATCAAGATACTTATTGCCTGTTCTGCTTTTTTGCAGTGAATGAGGACGTGATGTGGGAGTACAGGTGGCTGAATGAGGAGGCCGCAGAGCTATACGGTCCCTTCAGCAGTCAGCAGATGCAGGTGGGTTTCTGCTACACCTGGGCAATGGCAGCATCATGGCCTGAAAGGGGTATTTTTCAGATATTATGATATTTAGCTTCTACTGTAGTTCCAAAAAATATATGAACCAATGATCAGAAACAACTTTAAGTAGTTCATTTAGATGTTTTTTATTCCAGCCATGTCAAAAACTTTAACAGGCATTTTTCATATGACATTAATTCCTTTATGGAAAACAAAATATTTTCTCCCTTTTCCCCCCCCCAACTTAACTTAATACGGTATATGTAGCTACAAAATGATACTTGTCGCCTCTTAGCCAAAAGAGTTGGGGGACAACAGAGTGGATTTCTGATATATTTTCTCAATTCTATTTTATGGGATTATTTTATGTGCAAAAATGGCAGCATATATATAATATTTATTAGTGGTTTTTAATAAAACAAATGTTGGAAAACCCCATTCATCAGTTTGAAACTGATTGAAATCCTCTGCAACAAAAAGTGTTAACTAATATGTGATAAAAAAAAAAAAGAATAAATAATTATTTATTTTGATGACGCTTTTATCCAAAGCGACTTAGTTAGTTTAGACGAAGCAGGGGACAAACCCTCCTGGAGCAATGCAGGGTTAAGGGCCTTGCTCAAGGGCCCAACAGCTGTGCAGATCTTATCGTGGCTACACCTGGGATTTGTGTCCACATGAAAAATTTCTTTTTGATTGGAGGAAAAACCCCCCCCTTTTCACCTTTGGTACATCACCTTAAACTCTGGGCTTACTTGCTCACAGATGTTGCTGGGCTTGGGAGACCGATGATTGTTTGGACATTTTTGTGGAACTTCTTGTCAAAAAGATGGTTCAACTCATTGGTAATTGAAGAGCATCGGTATCAGAGGTGATGTCAGCATGGGACTCCGATTGAAACGCATCATCATAAAAAGGCAGACGAACGTTCCAAGAGTGGGCCGTTTGCATCAGCTCAGAGATCAAAGCAAAACCGGCAAACAGCCACAAGTCAGTCAACTGAAGGTTTCAACCTGGGCCGTGATTCAGATGGTCAATCTAAAACCGTAATGGCTACTTGGGTGTGCCCATTTTTCATTCACTGCCCTCACAACTGAATTATGTCCGGTACGACAGGTCGCACCTGCACCAGTGTATTCTCGAGGACAGCTCCGAAACTTTGAGTACGTCTTGAGAAACATGGCTACCAATCATTTGCACATATTGTTGTGTTAAAAAAAGAATAGCAGTACAACATCAGTAAGCTGATGAACCACTGTTATTAGTAGTAGTGATATTTCTGCTTGGCAAATCATTTACTTGTAGGTGTAGTAGTGTAATAGAAAAACAACAGACCCAACTGTCATGACATGCACGTTGCTTGTTTTGAGTAATTGAATCATTCATTGAAAGGGGTGTGTTCCAAATAATAGCAGCGTGGAGTTTAATTAGAGAATTAATTAATTCTGTGAAAAAACAGGTGTCATTAATTGTCCTTTATTAAGGAAGGGAATCATATGTTTCACACATTGTTATAAAATATATTTCCTTCTCAATTGCGAAGTAAAATGGGTCATTGCAAACATTGTTCGGAGGAACAAAATCATTTGATTAAAAAGTTGATTGGAGAGGGGAAAACATAGAAGAAAGTGCAGCAAATTAGGGGATACTCAGCTAAAATGATCTCAAATGCTTTAAAATGGCAACAAAAACCCAAACGTGGAAGAAAACAAGCAACTCCTGTTAAAACGGATCAAACGATAGTCAGAATGGCAAAGAATCAGCCATTCATCAGCTCCAGAAAGATCAAAGATCATTTGTGCTGTTACAGTCAGAAGAAGTTTGATCGACACTAAGCTATCAGCAAGAAGCCCCCGTAAAGCACCATTGTTGAAAAAAGGGCATGTGCAGAATCTGTGAAAATTAGCCAAGGAACACATTGATTGGCCCAAAGAGAAATGGCGTTACATTCTGTGGACTGATGAGAGTAAAATTGGTCTTTTTGGGTCTAGTAGTCGTCAACAGTACATCAGACGACCCCCGGGTACTGAATTCAAGCCACAGTACACTGTGAAGACAGTGAAGCATGGTGGCGCATAAATCATGCTATGGGGATGTTTTTCATACGACAGTGTTGGGTTCGTATACCAGGGATCATGGATCAGTTTGAATACATCAAAATACTTGAAGAGATTATGTTGCCATATGCTGAGGAGGAAATGCCCCTGAAATGGGTGTTTCAACAAGACAACGACCCCAAACACACGAGTAAGCAAGCAACATCTTTGTTCCAGACAAAAATGATTGAGGTAATGGAGTGGCCAGCTCAATGTCCTGACCTTAACCCCATTGAAAACTTTTGGGGTGACATTAAAAATGCAGTTTCTGAAGCCAAACCCAAAAATTGGAATGTGGAATGTAGTTTGTTCATCCTGGGCTCAAATACCTGTTTCTTGGTGCCATAAGTTGGTTGACACTCTGCAACGCAGATGCGCAGCAGTTAAAAACAATGGTTATGCAACTAAACTTTAATTCAGTAATTTAAAGTGAAGTTGAATCTTGAAAGATTTCTTCAGTTTATACGGTAAGTGTTTGAGCTTGAAGAGAACAATGTTGACACTGTCATTTTTTAACAGATTCATATTTCCTTTTCTTTGCTTCCTGTAAAAGAATAATGCAGACTTGATCAAATTAGTTAATGCTTTGATTTGGAATTGAATGTGTAATGGTCTCCATCAGATGACTCCATATTAGTGGTCTATGGCACTACTACAATCCAGTTCAAATGTCTTTTAAGATGACAATGAAAGTTCTAAATGTTCCTTTTACTCATCCCAAAATTTATAAATGTGCTTTCTGTATTAATGGTCTGACGCTTTTTAATGGCCTTCCTATCTGTGTTACAGATTCTAAATCACTAGCAAGTTTTAAGTCTGCATCATACAGTTATTTTTGTATCAATTGTATCTCTAGTATGTAGTCACTGTCAATGTATTTAGATATGTACTTTATTTAGAAGTTCTTGTTGTATCTTTGTTTACCACTCGAACATCACAAAAAAGACTGTCATTTTAATGTTCTTTTCATTTTAATGTCTACTTATATCATGTTTAAATAAAGCATATAATTATAATAATGTCTCCATACATTAACAGTTCCACACACACTTATGTCATGTATACTGTGCCATGTTTTTCATATTATTGATAACTTCATAAATTATTAATAACTTATTTTAGAAGTTGTAATGGTGTGCTTCTGGGGGAAATGCAATAGCCACGTGAATTATGTTTG
The DNA here is from genome assembly GCF_963514075.1 of Conger conger. Classification (NCBI taxonomy): domain Eukaryota; kingdom Metazoa; phylum Chordata; class Actinopteri; order Anguilliformes; family Congridae; genus Conger; species Conger conger. Next base: position 41,498,878 of record NC_083775.1, read on the forward strand.
TTTATATGCAATAACTTGTAGGTATATTCTGTCTGTACCATTTCACAATTTCTTACTTTATTTTTCTTCATCTGTCCATAAATAAATGATGCAGTTTTGTCTTTCTTTATGCATTAGAGTAATGTAAAACACTACTTGCACAGAATTGTTTAGGCCAGTGTAAGATCATTACCTTGACACTTGTTGATGAAGTCTGTCATGGACCGTGTTAATTCTGCCTTCTATGTTTCAGGACTGGGTGGATGAGGGCTACTTCAAAGAAGGAGTATACTGCAGGAAGGTTGGACAAGGAGGTGCACAGTTCTACAGCTCCAAGAGACTGGATTTCGACCTTTACATCTGACACGCTGGCTAGAAAACCTCAAATCGCATACACTCATGCACTCACGCGCACACACACACACACACACACACACACCTTCACAAAACTACATACACACAGTGCTGTGAAAGAATACTGTTTGAAATTTTGTTCTATGATACCATCCTGTTTTTAAATAAACTAGACTGTCTCAGACCCTATCTTGAGTCATCTCTTTATTTAAATCAAAACAGAGTGAATCGACAGAGGAACTTCAACGTAAGTAAATTGGCTGCTGGGATGTTTTATTTATATGTTTCACGTGGTGATGACTAATTTCTAATTACTAATTTAAGTTTTAAAATAAGAACAGTGCCTCAATTTTCATTCGTACTCCTGCGCGGGTCTTCATTCGCTCTTGCGGCTCGCCAGCCTCGTTAAAACGCACGTTTTGATTGGTTGGAAGCACATGCTCAAGTTCAACTGAGGACAAAGACCAATTCCTCCTCCCGTCATTGGCCGTCCTTTACCTAAGATGCTCTCTCGCACAGACACGGATTGGCTAAGATGCTATATTGCACGTCTTTTATTGGTCGGTCTTTATAAAATTCATGCAGGATGTGTTGAATCGAGTTAATTGGCTGAGGATTTCTTGACCCTCGAATATGTGGTACCAGGTTTGTAGTTTGGTTGTGAATGTCGCGTTGCAGAGAAAGAAAAAAAAAATAGTAAAAATTGGGCGCCGTCTGTATGCGTTGTACGTCAATGTTTACGTGTATAAAAGTATCGTTAATGTCATCTGCATGTGTACTCGAGGCAACTGAATATGCATGTTTCAATTTCAGTAGTAAAGATTATTGACCTGAAAGAAGTAAGGGTTTTTCCTCATCCTTAACGTTATTTATAGCTAGAGAATATATAGCTAACGTTACCTAGTCTACGTACCAACGATAACGTTAATAATGGAAGGCTTGATTTTCCCCTTTATGTAGGCTAGCCTAACATTAGCTAGCTATGATGCTGTAACGTTACCTATCTAATATTGGTGCATAGCGACGTTTGTTTTCAAAACAATTAACGTTAGCTCTAGCCAAATTAACTAGCCTAGCCACGCATAAACAGGCGGTGGAGATCCGGCTGAATCTTGCAGGAAACTACGGACTATTTATAATGCATTAGCCTGTTATCCAGCGCATTACGGTTTTTATTTTTTTATAGTTATTGGCTGCTTTTAAAAATTTGATCACTTTTGCTTTTCATAATTTAGCTAGCGAATTATTTTACATTATTTAAGTAACTTTAGCTAGTGTGTGTTCGTGGTGTTTGCCTTCACGTTAGCTTGGTGTAGTTGGTGTAACATTATGCTCGAAGTGCTTTTTGTTAAGTACCAGCTAGCTTAGATAGCGACGAACCTAAACAAACCTAGCACCATCTAACTTCAATTGGCTGCCTGCTGAGCGTGGGTTCTTAATAGAAAATGAAGTGAACTTTTATAAATTAACAACGGAAGTATTGGCCTGTTCTTATTAACGGACCAACTTGAAACTGACAAAAATTGGTTTGCCAATCACTTTGGGGAAGACGAATCAAAGAGGTAAGTTCGCGTTGTGTCGCCCGTGGACTATTTCAGTGTTATAGCCAATGCTATAGTAACTTCTGGTTATTTAATTTAATCCATTAAGCTACCTAATGGAGTTCGTTAACTTAAGAAGTTATCGTAGATCAGTCGTTCTCAAACTCGGTTCTGTCTGAGGACCCATGTGTATGCCGTTTTTGTTTAATTCTCTTGCTCAATTAAGGTTGTTGAACACACGCGTTTAAATCGTTTCGTAATTTGTTCCTTTCACAAAGAAGGGTTGATTCGTTATTTATCTTTCTTTAAATTTTAATGAATAGTAGTGCTATGGCTAGGTAGGTGTCCCCTTCACATAGAAGCCTATTGATTCGCCGCAGTATTTAATTTGATAACTTACAAATGTTTTACGTCTTTGTGTAACGTTAATTGTTCGCATTAGCTATAGCACAATAAGCACGTAGTTTGAAAACTTCTGTCTTACATAAAGTTAGATTAAAGATGTGCTGAAAGTAGCCGGTGCTATCTGTCTATAACATTAATAGTTTATTCATTTGTTTGTTTGTTTAAACTGAAAATGTACTTGTCTCATCTGGCTCCCAAAGATTCATTTGGGGAGATATGGTTAATGTTACAGCATAGCTTGTACAGCAAGTATGGAATGAAGTATCGTTGAAAGAGATGAGGAAAATACGTTGGGAAGCACTGTGAAGACAATTTCAGGCGAGTTGGATGAGATGGCTGTAAAACGGTTGTACACATGGTTAAATTATGTATTCTGTTGACAAGACTCGGTCAGTAGGATCATTTGGTGCCTCGAATTGATACTGTTGCGTCCGTTGCATCTTGATAAGCATGCAAAAGTGAAGTGACCTGGATGTTCGGAATGTTGTGTTTTCGCATTCTTACAGAAGTAGAAACCACGTAGGGGAGTGGTGGAGAGATTGGGGATGATATCTTCCCCTCCAAACTTGCACCCCCAAATTGTTTTCCCAATGGAAGGAGATGCTGAGGTTCCCCCTGTCCCTGTGTGCCTCTGCTCTCAGAGAAAACCTCAGCCTTGCTCCCAGTCCCTGTCTTCTGTCACATGCAGGTAGCAGCAATGTTTTGTTCGTTGACACTTTGTGCACAGGTTACTGACCAAACCCCATTTCCTGCACGCTCCTCCCCTCCCTGTGGATCATTGTAGCTTCATCAACCATCAGTGACCGGTTACCCAGCAGCCAGGTGGTGGTATTGGGATGTGTCAGTTTTGGACCACTATATGTTTGGCATTAAAACAGTGGGGAAAAAACTGAAAATGTTTAGTTTCTGTGTACTTTAAGATTATGAACTTAGACTTTCATAATACTGCTCAGAAGAGAAGTTATGGTCATTCAAAATGCATAGTGGAGCTGCATGGCAATTTCTTTTCAATACTTCATACATCAGCATCACTTGGTGTATGGTATCCAAACTTGAACTACTAGTAAATATTAAGCTACTAGTATCTCAAGCTGCTTAAGAACATCCACAATCATCCACATTAAAAAATATACAATGCCACCGGATGGTGCAGTAGGTAGCACTGCCGCCTCACAGCAATGAGGTCCTGGGTTCAACTCCCAGGACCTTTTGCATGTTCTCCCCGTGTCGCCCTGTTTGTATGTTCTCCCCGTGTCTGCGTGGGTTTCCTCCGGGTACTCCGGTTTCCCCCTGCAGGCCAAAGACATGCAGATTAGGCTGATTGGAGAGTCTAAATTGCCCATGGGTATGAGTGTGTGAGTGAATGGTGTGTATGCCCAGCGATGGACTGGCGACCTGTCCAGGGTCGCTTATCCTGAACAGGGTCGCAGGGGGGCTGGAGCCTATCCCAGCATACATTGGGCGAAAGGCAGGAAAGGCAGGAACACCCCTGCCAGACCTCTTCGTTCAGCCTCCACAGGCCGCTTGGCACCTCCCCCTCTCCGAACCTCCACATCACGCTCACGACTACTGTCTGTTCTGGCTCCACGGTGGTGGAACGAACTCCCCGTTGAGGTCAGAACTGTAGAATCTCTCCCCACCTTCAAGCGCAAGCTGAAGACACATCTCTTCAAGCAGCTCCTCTCCCCATCCCTCCCTACCTCCCTGTGAACCTTAATTGTTGTCTCTGTGACTTGCTTTGTGTATCGGTATTTTTAGTTGGCTAGGTAAGCAGTGTTTGGATAGTTAACTTTGGTCACTTTTGCTCTGTTTGTTTGTTTCTTTGTTCTCAAAAAAAAAAAAAAAAGGCCCTCGTCCTTATCTTTGTTGTACAGGTAGCAGTTGAAATTGTACTTCCCTCTAGGGTCTTTCAGCGAACTTATCCCTGGTTATGGGTATGCACTTTGTTGTACGTCGCTCTGGATAAGAGCGTCTGCCAAATGCCAATAATGTAATGTAATGGGTCTGGGCAGGAAATGACCAAAAAGTATTAGATATTCAACCCAGTGGATGGCAAGGTAGTTTTTGAATCAAAATGAAACTTGAGGTTCTTCAAAAGGTATAATATGCTTAGTTGTGTACAAAAAATGTAGTTCATACCACAATTTTTACATTTTAGTAATTTAGCAGGCGCTTTTAATCCAAAGCGATTTACAAGTGCATAAGTTCTTAATGTTGGGGCTCGGTAAGGGTTGCTGCAAAGTGATTAAGACTGTGATTAGTAAAGAGGTCTCTCCCATCTGCAGGTGCACATGTGATGGTAGGGGAGGAAAAGATAGGAAGCGGAGGAGTGGACGCATGCAGGTCACCAAAGAGCGAGAGAAAAGACAGAATGGAGAGAGTGTTCAAATGAAGAGCAGACAGACCTCTTCTCCTGCAGAGAGGGAGCTAGGCGGTAGAACAGTAAGTCTTCAGTTTAATTTCCCACTTTCAATGTTGTGCATATATTAGCAAGAATTCTGCAAAGGTGCAAACTCATTCTCCCCCACTCCTGTCCATTTTAAATTAGTGGTATTTTGGCATAACCTTTTTGTTTTGAAGATGGATGATCCGATGGTGATCCAATCCTAGTGTAATCCTATGTAGGATCTGTGTCCACTTTGAATGTTTTTTTCAGTTTGAACTGGTTTTCAAATTGATGCCTAATTTCTCCCAGTTTCCCAATTATAAATTCAGGAATATCTGTAATATAGGTCTTTATCCATCTAGTTTGTTGATATTTTTATTTACTTTCAAAATCTTTTTGTAAACAGTCGCTTACTTTTTCTCCTGATTTAGTGCACAGCTGGCCTTTACTTGCCTTGCATGGAATCCACACAATTCAAACCATTTCATTTTCTTTGTCATTAATTTAATTATTATTATGCACAGGAGAGTAATTCCAAGCACAAGAATTGCAGTTTTTTTCATTTCTAGGCATTTAGACGAAGGACATACCTGGTTCTTTGAATTTTCTTTGAATGTAGCCATTAAATACCGTATTTAATCAATCAACCTTTACACTTCAGTGCTCAAATACCGAGACCGTGAGAACAATGTGTCGTGAGCACATGTCCTTGAGCTGTGGCTTCAGTGCCAAAATGATCTGCCCCAGTAAACTGCAGCTCATGCCACTGTTTCACAGGAAGGATGTTCCCGAGTGGAAACTGGAAGTGAAATGACAAAGTAAGTGCTGTTTTGCAGGATCTTTTTTGCCACTGCTTTACATTATTGGCATTTGGCTTTAATTGTAATCATCTGATCTTTGACGTAACCATCACAACCTAGTGTCCTGGCTAAATTGAAAAATAATTTTGTTTTTGTGAGCACAATTATAGGGAAGTCCAATACACTGCAGTTCATGTAAATATTATAAATGTTGAAACAAATTAAGATCAGCACAGGAGTACTTGTACACACTAGTAGTATTGTGGTGGTCTTCCCTATTTGTTGATGACATTTTATCTCCCTGCAGGCACAAAACCAGAGGGGCTCATACGGGTGAAGGGACGCTCACCCCTCCCACACTCTACATGCAGGAACGCAGTACTAGAAAGCTGGGACCTGACCTACAGCCCAGCCAATCCGCAATGGAAACAGGGCCTGACCTCCCACCCAGCCAATCAGCAATGGAAATGGGGCCTGGCCTACAGTCCAGCCAATCAGCAATGGAAACCAGGCCTGACCTACCACCCAGCCAATCAGCAATGGAAACAGGGCCTGACCTACAGCCCAGCCAATCAGCAATGGAAACCAGGCCTGACCTACCACCCAGCCAATCAGCAATGGAAACAGGGCCTGACCTACAGCTCAGCCAATCAGTAATTGAAAGCCCACCTCCCATGAAGAGATGGGTGATTGGTCCGTTTTTTCAGTCATTCAAGTCGAAGATGGCCAGCTTTACAGAAATCGTAATGAGTCCAGTTCGACTTTTCATACCCAGTTGCCCCTCGGCACCCTCAGATACACTCTTGGACCTCCAGAATCGTTGCCCAGACAGTGTCTGCAACAGCCATAATGGGCATTTCTCTGAAGAAAAAACAGGAGAAAGCCTGAACATCCAGAGACATTTGGAACCAAAAAGTAAAAATGAAGACTGCACTGATTCTGGTTTGCCTCAGGCTGAGGGACAGATCTATGGAGGGGAAGTGGGGAAAAAGTCAGGGGATCTTCATCAGCCTCAGACTTCTTCAACACAAGCAAACAGCTCCAGTACAGAGAAAGTGCAGCTTGCCTCTGTTCGGAGGCTCCACTTTGACACCGAAACAAAAGCTGGAGACCGTTTTGAAGAGGAAGAAAGTTTTCATGCAGAGAAACAAAATTCCAATGTGACCCCACACACACACAGCCAGCGGGATTGTGACATGTTTCCTAGCAGCAGGGAGGAGAGACTGAGGGAACCTCCTTGCTTTGGGCAAAGTAGTCAACTTGCCAGAACCGAATTCCCCCTGGATTTTGACCCAGCTGGTTCCCTGACCAGATCAGACTCCTGTCGCCCAGAATCCCCCAGAACCAGCCGTAGGTCCAGCATGCACTTAAGTACTTCCAAAGAATATCGCTCAGGTAAAGGGGCACACTTGCAACGGCCATGCCCAAAAAGCATCACTCCAAGTAATATTTATCCTAATCGTGCACTCAAACGATCGCCTTCATCTGATCTGTTCACTCACACTTCCCCTAAAAAAGCTCCACTTTCCTCCGATGAAGCTTTAGGATTTTGTGAGGAAAAGTGTTCCTTCGGAGATGAACCACCTGGTCTTGAGGCAAACGCCAGTGGGTGCTCAAGTACTTTAAGTGCGTCCTTTTACTTCACACCTCCTGTATCCTTAGAAGCTAAGCCGGGAGCTCAACCATTGGCGGCAGGTGAAGATGGCTCATCTTTAACTACCTGCAGGGGTACAGCAGAACATGAAATGCACAGGTCTCTGGATGAATGTGATTCATTACCAAACAAGACCCCATTCACCACTACAGGCTCCCCTGGTCGAGATTCAGTTCCGGTCCTGGCAGATAATCTGGTAGGAGCTCGGGAGGTGGGTGGAGAACCTGGAAAACAAAATCCTGTGCTGATCCCGTCCCTACAAGCCAGGCCCCCAATGAGGGCTTCACTGCAGGGAGGAGGAGGAATGATGTCCTCAGAGGAAACTCAGGGGGAACCACAGACTTGCCCAGAAAAAAACTGCGAGATGCATGAAATTGTAAAAGTCAAGAGAGGTGGTAAAAGGGGGAAAGGGTTGAATAAGAAAAGAAACAATGTTATGAAAGAAAAGAATGAGTTACTGATGGTAACGGATGGAGAAGCCAGGGAAGAGGTAAGATCAGATCAGAACAGTAGGATTAGGATGGTCTTAGATGCTGACCTCCATAGGTCCCTTCGTTCCAGGCGAGTACTTGGAAGGAACAGTCAAGATACTTGTTTGATGGAAGCAAATGGAAGCCGGAGAAAGAATCTAAAAGTAGAAAGTCCGTCCATCACAGAGGTTGCTCCAACAATGAGAGGGAAATGCCCAGATTCTATGATGGGATCATCTGTGGGATTTAAAGATTGTAGCACTGGTAATAGCAGCACAGAGGACAGTATGACTGCAAGTAGAGCCGTAAGTCAAGGTAAAAATGTCAACAGTAGAAAATTAAGAAGTTGCATGCTTGCCTTAGAGGATATTAGACATTCTCCAAATGACTTAAGCTATGACTCTGCAAGGATAACCACTGGGACTAGAAGCAAAGAGGAGGATAACACTGGAATCAAGAAATTGGACACTCTGCTTGAGGATCCACGACCCAAGTGCCCACGGAGGGAATGTCAATGTTGCAGGCATAGGGAAGTTACGCCGGGAATAGACAAAAATCCTATGCTGAATTGGAAGTGTCTGGCTATACAGGAGAGGAATAGAACTACTGTGCCGTCTGAAGTGCCCAGAGAGAGTCAAGAAAGCCATGGTAGTGAGCCTTGGAGCCAGAACAAACTTGTGAGGCTAAGACACAGGCTAAAAAATTATGCTGACACAGAAAAGGGGGTCAGAAGAGAAGAGCGTCAGCTTCTCAAAGGGACTTGTGAAAAGGAGATTGAGTTGAAAAGAGAAACAACACAGTTCGGCGATGAGAGCAGTTCTTGGGATCTGGAGCCCAAAGAGGAAGTGATAACGGGGGGAACCAGTATTCAGGCAGGAGGAAACTCACCAGTACATGGCAGATCCCAGGATCAGCCCGGAATGCCCACACTGATGCGGATGGACAGGAAGGGAGTGGGCAGCAGAGAGAAGGGCAAGGAAGGAACTACAGGAAAGGTATCCTCTTTATCCCCGACAACAAATGCCAAACACACGCTTCCTGAAGCCAATGATGACTTGAAGCCTGGCAAGGTGCACAGGCTAATCAAAAAGGTGCCACAGGAGAGAAGGGGGAAAAAGTTGAAGCAAAGGGATAGGATGCGAACGCCAGAAGGAACTCCAAAAAGGAAAAGCAGACCTTGCTTGAGAGCCACATGTGAAAAGGAAGACTTTCCCAACAAAGGTGAGCAGTCGAAGGACACCGGCTCTTTTGAAAAGCCAGGTTGCGACTCCCTGCACACCGGCTTACAGCGAAGCTCCTCCTGTCCAGAGATCCCCTCCCTCTGTCATGACGGCCACTGGACCAGCCCCCTGCTCCTTTCAGCCCCACACCGCCAGCATCACCGCTCGCCTCTCCATCATCGCCTTCCCATTCCTCTGCCTCCCTCCTCAGCCAAACGCGCTCGCAGACACACTGTCTGCAGTCTGGAAGTGGAGCGAGAGATCGCCCCCCTGTGTTTGCGTAAGGAGGTGCACCCCACTGGGTGGGGACGGCAGTACTACAACCCCATCTTCTCTGCGTCCTCCGCATCCTTCATCTCCCTGGCCTCCCGCTTTCTGTCAAGTCCCCTGGCTTTCCTCTCCAGGAAGTCAGAGGAAAGCAGTTTGCGCAGCATCACCAGCAGTAGCAGCGCTTGTAGTTGTGATGTCACAGTCTCCTCCAGTGATGCCGCCACCCCCTCCACTTCCTCCCCGGCTTCCTCCCTGGTCTGTCACCTGGTCCCTGGCTCCACTTCCTATTCCCTCCCCAGATCCAGCCAATCCCCCGCCTCCATTTCTTCAGTTTGCAGGTAACTGCTGAAATTGGAAGTTTCTTAGTAATCAGAGCACGGAAATGTATTTTATTAGCAAAATATGAGTAACAAGCTGTTCTAGCTATATTAACAGATGATACACGTAAACTGTCAAAAATAGAGTAAGTGCTACCATTTTCACGTAGTTCATCCAGTCCACAAGCCCAGTTTAATTTGCAACTAGCTGGACCCATCTGTCTGGGAGTTAGAGAGGAATTATTGTGTAATTATAGCACATCATTCTATCAATATCTGCAACTAAATACGGAATAAATATACATTCTTCGTATTGGTTTTACATGTAGAGATGTTCATTTCAAGATTGTGATAATGAACAACCGCTTTGAAAAATAAAGGGGGGGGGGATGGGTAGCAATTCACCTCAGCCCTGTGTAAATACTCCAAATGATTAAGCTGTTTTAACTCTTAAGTTCAGTCTGGTTTGATTGTGAACTCTTGGACAGCATAAGCTTTCCATATGGTGTATAGCATGCCAAATTCTAAACTGCATTGAAGTGTTATATGGCGTGTTCTCACCTACCAACTGTATGATGATTTCCTAATGGAGTAATAAGTTAATTAAATCAAGCAGTGTGCATGGTTTCATCCAGAAGGAGATCGGAGGAGGTCAATTAAATTGCAGTATATTTATCTGTTTGATGTTGTGGAAATATTTAATAGCCTTGTCCTCCTTGTACTTTAATCAAAAAAGAATAAAAATGAAATAATAACATAAGATAATAACATAGAAATAAGTGTCCCTAAAAACATAAGAAAAATTTAGGTATTTGGAGGCACTAAGGGGCACCAGGGAACATTACATTTTGCTTCATAGATCTAGATTTAGTAGTTCTGCATATGGCCCTTGGATTTGCACACATATATATGATCAAGGAGTTTATGATCCAGGTAATGTAAAACCGGTAAATCTACACATTTGTGACTCAGTGTTTCACGTTAATGAGTCGCCGTGCTCTGGTGCCGCAGCGTATTCCCACAGGTTGCATCAGCTGGTGGGACCGAGGCCAAGCGGCAGGCAGAGGGGACCTGCTTCACACCAGAGCGTGAAGCCATCGAGCCACTGGATGAAAAGTCCTTCTCAGACACTGAAATTAAGGTAGGGATTGTAAAACCCCACGCTAACCCAATGACGGAACGTATCTGCGTGCTTGTCCTTCTTGTGTTGCTGAAAGAAAGTTAGTAGGGTTAAGTGTTACCGCAGAGAGACTCAATTAGCCAATAAATAAACCATGTTACAAAGACAGTAGTACCACTCTGCCTTCTGCTTTCAACTGGTCCGGGCTGAGCAATAATCTCCACTATAGGGCCAATAAATGTACCTTTGTTTTATCTGACTCCATTTAGAATAATAAATTAGATTAGTTATCTACCTTTGGTAGATGTCTTATTAATAATTTTGCTATAGGAATCCTGTACTGAGATGTACTCTTTTGAATAGTCCTGAACATGTCACATTGCGTGTTATGTGAATGTCTCACGAGCTGGCTAGATATCTGCAGTCATTTCAGAGGTCGCAGGAATAGCTACTTTTGGGTATGGCTGATGGCAGCTCAGGGACCCAAGAAGACCAACATTAGCTACGACTGTTCTCCACATGAATGAACCACCACGCGGAGGCGAGTAATTTACTCTCAGAGGTCCACGGGTGCAATACGCCGTGATACATTAAGCGTAAATTTACATCCTCCCTAGACCAACTCGAGGGGGTAACCAAGCATTCCCTGTGTAACATTGAGTGTCACTAAGGAAAACACAAATCAAGTATAACAATTGAATTTACCAGGTAAGTCACTTAGTTAATCACATTCTAATTCCAAATAAAAATATACATAAAAGTATTACAAAGGAAACCAAATCACGGAGTCTTAAAGGTCATACCTGGTAATAAAGACTACATATGGAGATCTGGCTACAGACCCGCTCCGATCGCTTGGTTTCCCCTGTTAATAAGCCGAAACCAGGCCTTTGATCTCCATCTAAAAATGGTCCACATCCAAATTTAGTCAATTCAGATTTAGAAGCATTGCTCTCCAGGTGGTGGGTGCTGGTCAAGAGATAGAGACAGGTGGCTTCACGGGGGCAGGTTTCCACAGTTCTCCCCAGGTTCATGGATGGTTACCAAGTCCTAGGTTTACTGTTGTGGAAATTAGACCATTGCACCAGTCGCACTGAAACAAGCAAAATAATACTAAACGTGTATATACCCTCAACCTGCTTTGTCATGAAACATCCCATGCATAGTTCATTCCAGTGACTGAACCCTGAGAGTACCGAGACAGAGTGATTGACAAGAGAACAGATGGTCTTCCCTCGTCAGCCCTTCCTGCGCCCTAACAAGGTGCAGAGAAGGGACTATGGCCGACTGGAATAGAATGGTGTGTTGTTGTGGAAGGTTGTTAACGTTTATGGCACCACCACCAGAGGAACGCCACTCCACCTGCCCACTAACAGCGCAACTAATAAAGGGTGTTCCAGCCAGTCCAGTCTGCCTAGATCATCATTTAAACTGCAGCCAATCAGAAGCCTAAATAATGAAAAAGTGAGTGGTGGCCCGGCTAACTCTCTGCTCTGATCCCAAACTCTGGGCACATCACTGTGACGGAACTGTGCTTTATCTGATTTGACTACTTTTTTTAAATTATTATTATTTTTGTAGATATAATGGAGATGTCCATTTCTGGTAATCAATGCACCGAAAATGTTCATGCAAAAAGAACTCGACAGCAAAATCTCTTTCCAGATATAATCCTATAATTATAATGTTGGCTGTTCAAATGGCACTGGTCCTTTGGTCTAAAACGATGGTTCTCAATCTCCGTCCTGGGGGGCAACTTGTATGCTGGTTGTCTTTCCAACCAAAAAATTTAACTGGTGTCAACTTCTCTAAATTAAGTACTTGTCATGTTTAAATGGAATATTTACCCTCTTAAACCGAATTATGTCTGGAATTATGCATGCCATGAAGAATGAATTCAGATGCTCTGATTGTAATTATTGTGCTAAAATGCAAACAATTACATAAAATGAAGTAACATTTTTTAGCTGATCAAATGAGACTCCTAATTAGGCTGCTGATTCCAGGTGTTTGTTAATTCATAATTTTTTGCCTTCAACTTAGTAATCAGATCGCTGATTCACGCTACACAACTTTCTGTTTTGTAATCGGATCATCAAGTTGTTGTGGATTGCAGACTACGACTGATCAGCAACAGGGGGACACACAATCACTGATCAGCAACAGGGGGGACACACAATGACTGATCAGCAACAGGGGGACATACATCACAAGATCTTTCACCAGGAGGAATCTCAGACGAGTTTCGGGTCTCCAAAACTACTTTTTATCATGAAAACGCACGAGAAGTGACACAGGAAATGTGGGAAATGGCCTGAGCCAGAGAAAAATTTCTATCATTAACAATATGCACTTACATTTTATATGTTTATACTTTGTATAGCTCACTCAAGTTTCCTAAAGTTAATTTCTGGAGTACTTTGCATAAAAGCGATATGCAAAGGCCAGGGTGTACCTCACCATTACATGCAGCCTAGAGTGTGCATTTCATATTACCGCCATTCTCGTAGCCGTGTTTGTTGATGTTGTGCCAGAGGGGAGGGGTCTCTGGTTGCGCTCCCCTGATTTGCCCTCGCCCCGTGTCTTGCGCTCTGATTGGCGTCATCGTTGGTACACCCATCATTAGGTCATCGTTGACGATATCTCTAAGGCATCAGCGAGGCTCTCAGATCGCGTCTTTGAACAGTTCAGCAATCAAGCACCGATTCCTATCTGATCTGGGGCTTTGTCAGCACTGTTTGCAAGTGGACGATCAGGGCTAAAATCATGCAGTCTAAACTCGTTATTGACACAATGCGAGTTTGGTCCATTATCATTTTTTATTTGAATGCTTCATTGTCTACCAAATGGTTAGTTTTCATAGCCAGGTGTCCACACTTTCACCAATTAGGAACCTGTTGATCCACCTCAGTCTGTTATCCTTCTCTTCATTTAATCATTTGCAATATGGCAAATGTGAGTCAGGGGTAGTGACATGGTGGTGGACAGCATTGGACCTTGATGCAGTTGCACGCCGAGTAAATCATATTTCGCATATAGAGTGAGTCCAGGGATTCAGCAGGGCCTGTAGGATCACCGCATACAATGGCGCCCTGATTGCACTCGCCTCGGAGTCACAGTTGCAGGTCTCTGAAATGATGTGGCTCGTAGAAGGCGATCTAGAAAATTAAAAATATGAACCAGGGACCTTTTATTGTTCATGGCATGCGTAGCAATTTCAGACATAAGGTGACATAAGAGGGAAAATATCCTCTCTACACATGACAAGTAACTCATTTAGAGTTAACGGCTTGTTAAAATTCTGAGATTGCAAAGTGGAATGAAAACCAGCATCCTGTACTCAGGTTTGTTTAGTATTGTCTATTCTGTTTAATTTCTATATTATACCTACTTATATGGTGTAAAGGGCTCTGTGGCCCATGCCAAAAAGGTGTCACTGATGACTGTGTTTCTCTTCGTCATGCTCTCCTTCCTCTTTCCTGGATGTAGGTTGGGAGGGCGAAACAAGGTGAGCGTGGAAAGGTTTCACGCATCAAAATTCGCAAAACCCCGCCAAAACCACCCACCAACCTCACGCCGATGGGTCTCCCCCGTCCCATCAGGTAGAGAACCTTGGTGTTCCCCTTTCTTCATCACACTATCATTTACCAGAGGCCAGAGTAAAAGCACATATTGGAGAGCTGTGAGGTCGGGGGGTTCGATCCCCGGTCCTGCCAAAGCTGAGGTTGGCCGCTGCTCCTAGGGTTCGGGGGAGGGACTCAGCAGGGGCTGTAGGATCGGGATACAGGATACAGGAGAGCCCTGACTGCACTCGCCTCGGAGTCACGGTCGAGGGAACTTGAAACGATGCGGCTTGTAGAAGGCGTAGGAGCTTGAGATGATGCGGCTTGTAGAAGGCGTAGGAGCTTGAGATGATGCGGCTTGTAGAAGGCGTAGGAGCTTGAGACGATGCGGCTTGTAGAAGGCGTAGGAGCTTGAGATGATGCGGCTTGTAGAAGGCGTAGGAGCTTGAGATGATGCGGCTTGTAGAAGGCGTAGGAGCTTGAGATGATGCGGCTTGTAGAAGGCGTAGGAGCTTGAGACGATGCGGCTTGTAGAAGGCGTAGGAGCTTGAGACGATGCGGCTTGTAGAAGGCGTAGGAGCTTGAGACGATGCGGCTTGTAGAAGGCGTAGGAGCTTGAGATGATGCGGCTTGTAGAAGGCGTAGGAGCTTGAGATGATGCGGCTTGTAGAAGGCGTAGGAGCTTGAGATGATGCGGCTTGTAGAAGGCGTATTGCTGTCTCATATCCTGATCCTCCTGGGCCTCTGAGCGTCAGGCCCGTTGCAGTGTATCCGCAGCAACATGGGTGATAGATAGGGTACAATTGGCTACCAAATTGGGAGAAAATGGGGGGGGGGGTATCAGGAAAATGGTTTCTTGCGGTTTCTCACAGATTTTGCCATGGCTTTTGATAATTCCCAGTCAAGTGCTTAAAATTACTTAGTCGTTAGACTTAATTTGTGAGAACTGGTTATGTGGATTTGAGAGATTCTGATGCTTACTGTCCAATGGTCTGCCTGCGTTTCATAGGCTGAAGAAGAAGGAGTTCAGCCTGGAGGAAATTTACACCAACAAGAACTTTCATAAGCCAGCAGAAGGGTGAGAAATCCCAAGGGTCTATGTGTTGTTTTTAAACCCTTCAGTTCAGCCAAGGGTAAGTGCATGCAATAGGACCTGAGTTTAGCCAAGGGTAAGTGCATGCAATAGGACCTGAGTTCAGCCAAGGGTAAGTGCATGCAATAGGACCTGATGCTGAACAGTGACAGTTTTGGATTGTGCAGAATTTCAGCCCTGCCAATGCCATTTGGGCGGCCTGTAGCGTAGTGGTTAAGGTACATGAATTCGATCCCCGGCGTAGCCACAATAAGATCCGTACAGTCATTGGGCCCTTGAGCAAGGCCCTTAATCCTGCATTGCTCCATTGCTTAGTAAGTTGCTCTGGATAACAGCGTCTGTCAAAATGCAATTTAGATAAATAAATAAATACAAATAAACAAAATAAATTGGAGTATAGGAAAGTCCTGCTTAACTGCCCTGTTATTTACACATCTTTCTCCCTACCTAGGCGGCTTGAAACTATATTTGAAGTTCCAACCAGCAGTTGTGATGGATCTCTGTCCCTGTTTGGCTCCCGGCGTTTGAAACGATTGGTGAAGTTCCCCGAGCTGGGTGTGGCCAGGAAACCAAGGAAACTGTTGTCGGGGTTGGGGAAAGGAGGCTCCCGGAAGGCAGGGGACAGCTTGATCGTTGGCAGGACTCGGCGTGGGCGAGGCCCGAGAGCTAAAGAAGGCCCTTCTCATACTGCGGAGGACCTCCATTCACTGCTGTGTTCCAAACTCGACCAATTAGATGCCTGGGTGGCTTTTGACCAGGCGGCTCTATGAGCCTGAGAACCAATCAGAATCCTTGAATCCTAAAAAGCCCGGTCTCTGGGTTAACGCTACTCTTGGCACTGAGCAAACGGGGGCTTTAAGCACTTTGGATCTTGATGACCAGGCCTGAATGTTTCTGCGTGCCTGTAATTTGAAAGCAGTCATGCATGAAGAATTTATATTTCCATTATGGATGTAGCATATATTGTAGACCGATTGTATATTCCAAAAAGTGTGCAGCTTTGATTTTATTTTTTTTATATTGCCTTTTATCAGTGATTTTGTGTGCACCAGGATTGTTTCCTGCATTTAATTTAAAAAAGCAGGATTTTTTACTGTATGTAATTTATCATAAGCACTGCTGGATGAACCTGGTCTGATCCTCCCATTCCTCCCATTCACTTAAGGCTGATTTATGCTTTGGCGACGAAGTGTCTACAGACTGAACTGTGTCCATTTATAGTTCAGCAACTGTGCATTTTTACTATGGCAACCAGCTTCTTCAGGAATTTGTCCATTTTGCTAGCTAACTATCAAAATAAAACGTCTTCATTCATAAAAATGAATGAAGACGTAGCCTAGTAAACTAGTATTAAGTACGAAAACCTGTTGTCTTCATTTCAGTCAACTTATCACGGCTGTGCAACACTTCTGACAGTCGTCTGTGACCTTACAAATATCTACAGGTACAGGACAGCCAGCGTCAACGCTCAAAAGCCAAAGCAAACTAATTTGCTTTTTTTTTGTCTGCGGACACATCCCAGACACTTCGAAGCATAAATCAGCCTTTAGTCTAGTCCTAGTTCAGCACTGGACCATTCAGCACGGCTTAGCGGTAACATGCTAACCGGTATTCCGCATAGCTCAGCACTAACATACTAACCGCCTTTCAGCCCGCCTGCCTCTAACCGCCTTTCAGCCCGCCTGCCTCTAACCACCTTTCAGCCCGCCTGCCTCTAACCGCCATTCAGCCCGCCTGCCTCTAACCGCCATTCAGCCCGCCTGCCTCTAACCGCCATTCAGCCCGCCTGCCTCTAACCGACATTCAGCCCGCCTGCCTCTAACCGCCATTCAGCCCGCCTGCCTCTAACCGCCATTCAGCCCGCCTGCCTCTAACCGCCATTCAGCCCGCCTGCCTCTAACCGACATTCAGCACGGCTCGCCACTGACGTGCAAACCGCATTCGGCATGACTCGTCCTTAACCAATTTCATGGTTTTCAATACATCACATGAATTCAGGAGAAATGACAAAAATGACACATTTGGCCCAGGTCTGGCTGTACTTGGCCATCTGAGGGAATGTATGTAAGCCGGATGGGAGACCAGTGCTTTGAACCTAGCAGCTTGTTTGATTGGTGCAGAACTCCTCTTTGAACCTGGCAGCTTATTTGATTGGTGCAGAACTCCTCTTTGAACCTGGCAGCTTGTTTGATTGGTGCGGAACTCCTCTTTTAACCTGGCAGCTTGTTTGATTGGTGCAGAACTCCTCTTTGAACCTGGCAGCTTGTTTGATTGGTGCAGAACTGCTGAAGGTTTGCTCTCAGACTGCAGGGACACCAGGGACAACCAGACTGGGGTGAACTGCTCTACAATGCAGGCACTGGTTGACCTGGTTGTCAATACCATTATTAGTGGGGTTTTGTTATTTGGTTGTCTGATTTGATACATTATCACGTTGAAATATAGTCTTGGGCCAAAACTGGTCATTGAGTACAGGGTATTTTTCACAACTACAATAATGAGTATTTGTATTCTTTTTTTCTTGTGTAAAAATCGATGTATATTTCTATTATCGTCGAGTTATAATAGAACTTATGACATGGCACACACGTTAGTCTTAGGCTAATCCTAAAAAAATGTATTCCATGTGCATACAGGAGAAAATAATTCAGATGTTTTTCATTGTAGATTAAATGTGACTTTTTGGTTTCTACATTTTGTTCTATGACTGCCATTTATAATTTCATATGAAGTAGCAATTTTTAGTTGCATATGGCATACATGAATGATCACCTGGAATGTTATAATGTTTGTCACAATATTTCTCGTAAACTGAAAAGTGCTTCAGGTCGTAAGTTGGTATATTTCGATATTTTATTGCAAAATGTTTACAACATGCCATACAATCTTTCAAAGCACATTAAAACATGTAAAAATAATAATAAATAATGACAAAATAGATTTTTTTTTATCAACCAATGACATGGCACACTTTTGAAAAGATTATATATTTTTTTAATTCCATCTTTGTAACTATTTAAGTGCCACTATATATTCATCTCCAGTAACTTTTGTGTATATGAAAAGTATCCATTAAACAGAATATTTATTAATGCCCTTGTTATGGTGATTTCTTTGAATGTCTTTGAATTTGTTTGATGACCAGACAGTGTGTGTTTTTTGGGTTTTTTTTTCTGTGTGCCTCATCCTGCTAAACCACTGTTAAAGGGATGGGCCCCATGGTCTGGTATCTCTTCAGGCTCTGGTGCAGTGTGTGGATGGACCCCATGGTCTGGTATCTGTTAAGGCTCTGGTCCAGTGTGTGGATGGGCCCCACGGTCTGGTATCTGTTAAGGCTCTGTTACACTGTGTGGATGGGCCTTCAGCTCGTCTGTGTGCGTGAGCCTGACTTGTGACCCCATGCTAGTTTGCACTCTGAATGGAATGATGTACTGTATGGACTGCATGGTTTGCTAGATGTGGGGTAAAAAAACTGATAGAACAGCAAGTTTGGTCCACAACCATCTGTTGATGAAAATAAGTTGATTCTCTTGCAATGGTAACAAAAGACCATGTTCATGTAAATGCAGTTAACTGAAAGATTGGGTATTTAAAAAAGGTGTAGGTCAGAGTTTGTGTCATCCACAGAAATGCGACACTCTGGGTCAGTTTATGAGTGTAAGGAGGTAAGAAACCAGGGCCATGACTGTTGGGATGAGGACCAGCACCCCCATCCATACCGCAATGGCGAGGAAGCTGAGCTGCCTGGCTTTGTGTGAATTGATCTGGGCTCTCTCTGGGTCTCTCAAACTCCTCTCTCGTGCCTGTGGTAGAGAAGAGCATTGACCTCACAGTGAGCATCTCCTGCTACAGCATTTACCTCACACTGACAGCATCACCCCCTAAAGCACACTCACTGACAGCATCTCCCTCTAAAGCACACTGTCACTGAAAGCATCACCCCCTAAAGCACACTGTCACTGACCGCATCTCCCCCTGAAGCACACCGTCACTGACGGCATCACCCCCTAAAGCACACTCACTGACAGCATCTCCCTCTAAAGCACACTGTCACTGACCGCATCTCCCCCTGAAGCACACTGTCACTGACAGCATCACCCCCTAAAGCACTCTCACTGACAGCATCACCCCCTAAAGCACTCTCACTGACAGCATCCCCCCCTAAAGCACACTCACTGACAGCATCTCCATCTAAAGCACACTGTCACTGAAAGCATCACCCCCTAAAGCACACTGTCACTGACAGCATCTCCCCCTAAAGCACACTGTCACTGACAGCATCTCCCCCTAAAGCACACTGTCACTGACAGCATCTCCCTCTAAAGCACACGGTCACTGACGGCATCACCCCCTAAAGCACACTCACTGACAGCATCACCCCCTAAAGCACACTCACTGACAGCATCTCCCCCTAAAGCACACTGTCACTGACAGCATCTCCCTCTAAAGCACACTGTCACTGAAAGCATCACCCCCTAAAGCACACTGTCACTGACAGCATCTCCCCCTAAAGCACACTGTCACTGACAGCATCTCCCCCTAAAGCACACGGTCACTGACAGCATCACCCCCTAAAGCACACGGTCACTGACAGCATCACCCCCTAAAGCACACTCACTGACAGCATCCCCCCCCTAAAGCACACGGTCACTGACCGCATCTCCCTCTAAAGCACAGTCACTGACAGCATCTCCCTCTAAAGCACACTGTCACTGACAGCATCTCCCCCTAAAGCACACTGTCACTGACAGCATCTCCCCGTAAAGCACACTGTCACTGACAGCATCCCACTCAAACTCCCAGTGCTACGTTTGGTTATTTTGTTGCCTTCACTGTATTTGTTTGTGGGAAAGCAGCAATGGGGCAATCCATTGCGTAACACCTGTGACACGGCGTGAGAACATCGATCAGTTGCCATGTGTTAACATCTGCTTCCATGTCTTACTTTTTGACATTCTCCTCTGAAGCAGCTTCAGTTGAGAGTAACTGGCATATTCACACCTGTTACAAAATGTACTTACCTTGACAGAATTTATCAAAGCAAAAATTCCGATACAGGAGATCCCACAGATGATGCTGCTAATGGCCAGTTTCCTGTAGTCCTTGTAAGGGACATTGTAATGGTGGTTGGGAGCGTCATTTCTACTGGCTGGCTGTAGACCGGAGCCGGGGACGGACTGCAGGGCAGTTCCCTCTTCTGCTGTCAGAACAGCAGCCCTGGGAGGACTGGACATGACTGGAGAATTGAAAAAGAGAAAGAGCATGGCTGTGCTCATGTCATTGCCCAGGAGGAAGCAGCAGTAATGACGCAACAGATTCATGCTTCCCCCTTAAATTCTATGTCCGTATTCTCGAGCTACATTCCAACTGAGGACACCCTCATCACATATTTGTGATCTTGCACCTGAAAGGGTTATTGCACTTAACCTTAATAGAGTGACGAATTGGTTCCGGAAGTATAAATGCCATTCATATTCACCATGGAGAATTTGATTTGTGTATGAGTATGTATTCCTAATGAAAGGTAGATTTCCGATGAGCAACTAGATTGTGAAACGATGGTGTATGCTCCCTTAGAAGGCACAAATCAGTCTGTGCCAAACTATGCCACCCACAATCCTAAAGGGCTGTTACCACGGAGATGTCCACCACTCCCGAGTTTCATTGGTGAACTAAGAAGTTCTATGATCTGCGAAATGCCTGTAATGTAAAGGTTCTTTGTTGGGTATTGTGCTCTCTTACTGGCTCCGTTGAAATCAGACTGATTTCTGGCTTCTAAAGGAGAATACACCATCGTTTTACAATCTGGTTGCTCATGGTAAGTTAAACCACTCCACTGTCCATCCATCCATCCATCTCCATCCGCTTATCCGGAGTCGGGTCACGGTGGTAGTAGGCTAAGCTGGGTATTCCAGGTGTCCCTCTCCCCAGCAACGCATTCCAGCTCCTCCTGGGGGATCCCGAGGCGTTCCCAGGCCAGGAGAGATATATAATCTCTCCAGCGGGTTCTGGGTCTACCTCGGGGTCTCTGCCCAGTTGGACGAGCCCGGAAAACCTCCAAAGGGAGGTGCCCAGGAGGCATCCTGATCAGATGCCCGAACCACCTCAATTGGCTCCTTTTGACGCAAAGGAGCAGCGGCTCTACTCCGAGCTCCCTCCAGATGTCTGAGCTCCTCACCCTATCTCTAAGGCTGAGCCCAGCCACTCTATGGAGGAAGCTCATTTCGGCCGCTTGTATACGCGATCTCGTTCTTTCGGTCACTATCCAAAGCTTGTGACTATAGGTGAGGGTTGGGACGTAGACCGATCGGTAAATCGAGAGCTGAGCCTTACGGTCCGGTGCAACGCCCGCATTACTGCTGACGCTGCACCGATCCGCCTGTCGATCTCACGCTCCCTTCTACCCTCACTCGTGAACAAGACCCCGAGATACTTGAACTCCTTCATTTGGGGCAATGACTCGTTCCCAACCCGGAGGGAGCAGAGAACCAGACTTGGAGGTGCTGACTCTCATCCTGGCCGCTTCACACTCGGCTGCAAACTGCTCCAGTGCGTGCTGAAGGTCACAGTCCGATGAAGCCAGCAGAACCACGTCGTCCGCAAAAAGCAGAGACGCAATTCTCAAAGTGACGCGAAGTCACCAAACCGGACACTCTCCTCACCTCGGCTGCGCCTTGAGATCCTGTCCATGAATATCACAAACAGGACCGGTGACAAGGGACAACCTTGGCGGAGTCCCACACCCACTGGAAACGTGCTTGACTTTGTGCCGTGGATGCGGACACAGCTCTCACTTTGGTTATACAGGGACCAGATGGCTCGTAACAATGGCCCCGGTACCCCATACTCCCGCAGTACCCCCCCACAGGGTTCCCCGGGGCACACGGTCGAAAGCCTACTCCAAGTCCACAAAGCACATGTGGACTGGATGGGCAAACTCTCATGCAACCCCGCTAAGGTAAAGAGCTGGTCCACTGTTCCACGACCAGGACGGAAGCCACATTGCTCCTCCTGAATCCAAGGTTCGACCGTCGGTCGGAGCCTCCTTTCCAGCACCTTAGAGTAAACTTTCCCGGGGAGGCTGAGGAGTGTGATACCCTGATAATTGAAGCACACCTTCTTGAAAATTGGGACCACCACCCCGGTCTGCCACTCTGCAGGTACTCTCCCTGACCTCCACGCGACACTGAAGAGGCGTGTCAGCCAAGACTGCCCAACAATGTCCAGAGCCTTCAGCATCTCAGGGCAAATCTCATCCATACCTGGCAACTTGCCACTGAGGAGCTTTTTGACTATCTCAGCAACTTCTGCCAGGAATATAGGTGCAGATTGCCCCGAGTCTTCGGGCTCTGCCTCTTCCACAGAGGACATGTTGTTCGGGTTCAGGAGCTCCTCGAAGTGCTCTTTCCACCACCCGACAACATCCCCAGTCCGGGTCAGCAGTTTTCCTCCCCTGCTGAAAGCAGCCTGAGACAAGCCCTGCTTTCCCTTTCTGAGTCATCGGATGGTTTGCCAGAACTTCCTCAAAGCCAACCAAAAGTCCTTCTCCATAGCCTCCCCGAACTCCTCCCATACCCGGTTTTTTGCTTCTGCAACTGCTGAAGCCGCAGCCCTTCTGGCCACCCGGTACCTGTCTGCTGCTTCAGGGGACCCCCGGGTCAGCCAAGCCCGAAAGGCCTCCTTCTTCATTTTGATGGCCTCCCTCACCACTGGTGTCCACCAGCGGTTTCTTGGGTTGCCGCCCCAACAGGCACCAATGACCTTCTGGCCACAGCTCCTGCTTGCCACCTCTGCAATGGAGGCTTTAAACATGGCCCACTCGGAGTCCATGTCCCCAGCCTCCCCCTTCCTCCGGTGGTGGGAGTTGAAGACCTCGCGGACGGGGGCCTCCACCCGACGTTCCCAGTTCACCCTCACTACACGTTTGGGTTTACTGGGTCTGTCCGGCAGCCTCCCCGGCCACTTGATCCAACTCACCACCAGGTGGTGATCAGTTGACAGCTCTGCTTCTCTCTTCACCCGAGTGTCCAAGACGTACGGCCATAGGTCTGATGATTCGACCACAAAATCGATCATCGATCTTTGGCCTAAGGTGCACTGGTACCAAGTACACTTATGAGCTACCCTATGCTCAAACATGGTGTTCGTTATGGACAATCCATGACCAGCACAAAAGTCCAATAACAAGACACCGCTCGGGTTAAGATCAGGCAGGCCATTCCTCCCAATCCACCCCCTTCCAGGTTTCTCCATCGTTGCCCACGTGATCGTTGAAGTCGCCCAGCAGAACTATGGAGTCTCTGGGCGGCACCCTTAACAGGATGCTGCCCAGTGACTCTAAGAAGGCTGGACACTCTGAACTGCCATTTGGTGCATAAGCACAAACGACAGTCAGAGCTTTGCCCCAGTGACACGTAGTCGCAGAGAGGCGACCCTCTTGTTCCCCGAGTGAAACTCCAACACAGTGGCAAGCTGGTGGCTTGTGACTATCCCCGCACCCACCCGGCGCCTCTCACCCTGAGCAACTCCAGAAAAGAACAGAGTCCAGCCCCTCTCCAGGAGTTTGGTTCCGGAACCAGTGTTGTGCGTGGAGGTGAGCCCAACTATATCTAGTTGGTACCGCTCCGCCTCCCGCACTAGCTCTGGTTCCTTCCCCACCAGAGAGGTGACGTTTCCCCCTCACTTCAAATCTGGGTGCTGGTCCACAAAGCAGGATGACTGACTTAGCTGAATACCTGCTCTGATTAAAACCCAGAGCAGCTCTTTTTACTTATGTCCATGCTCCAGATTTGGTTGGGGTCCGGGTTTTACTACAGTTATCTGGCAAAGTGAGTAATCCTGCTTTGTGCAACAGCTCTTGGATTAAAAGATGTTTTGGCTGGGAGACTGGTTCTCTCCTGGCTCCTCTTGCTGATGATCATTTGCTTGCTCCTTCTCTTTCTGACATACTATTCCAGTCTTGGCAACAGAAAAGGTATGCACTCGTTTAGATACCTGTTCATTGATAAGATGTTTTTACTTAATTAAAAAACATATTGTGGCAAAGCAACTCAATGCTTAGCTTCGCTCAAATCACATGCTTGAAATATCCCAACCAGGATTTAGACCAGGCCACAGCACTGAAACAGCACTTGTTAAAGTTACTAATGACCTATTACTGTAAGCTGACTAACTCTGTGTCCGTTCTTTTACGTCTTGACCTGAGTACAGCCTTTGAGACAATACACCATTAGACTCCAGAACTGTGTTGGTCTTCATGGACAGGCACTCGACTGGTTTAGATCATACTTGTATGATAGGAAACAGTTTGTTAAGCTAAAGGAAGAAGAGTCCAGCTACTCTGTAATGACGTGGTATTCCACAAGAATTTCTGTCTGCAAAACTGCTGCTCACTGGATTTATTTTTTTGTTGTTTGCACCATTCTTTGCTCTTGGTTAGAGGCCTGTATTGTAGATATAAAAGCTTGGATGTTTTCTAACTTTCTGCTCCTGAACTCAAAAAGGCCGAATCATTGGTCTTAGGCCCGAAAAAACCAAGGGAGAAATTGTGTAATTTTACACTAAATTTTGATGGTTGTTTTGTCAAATCAAATATTGTAAGAATAGACATTGGTGTTACTATTTACTCAGACCTAACTTTTGACAGACACATAAAAAAACATATCCAGGGTGGCTTTCATTCAGTTACCGAACATATAATGTAATGGAACATAGCTAAAATTAGACACTGATCCAGGCTTTTGTTACATCTCGGTTAGATTACTGTAATGCCCTGCTATCTGGCTGCCCTGATGCGACGCTAAAGAACCTCCAGCTGGTGCAGAATGCAGCCGCATGCATCTCAACTAGGGCAAAGAAGTGTAAACATATTACTCCAGCTTACTCTGCCAGCTTCCCTGCACTGGCTACCTATCAGGTAGGTATTGCTTTCTCACACACAGCTCCACTACTGTGGAACACCCTGTCTAAGGGACACACCTTCACAATCAGGCTTATAATCAGTTATAGCTTTGTGGGGTGGTTCTGGGGATGGGTGCTAGATGAGGCCAGTGGTTACTCCACATCACTGGCACTGAGTAGGCCTTACCAGTGGGGTGAGCTACAACCTTAGTCACCGGGTAGGTTCTGTGTGAGAACATTTTATTCTTTGTACTAATACATTTTAGTGCCTAACATCCTCCTTTGTTTCTCTTTCCTGTCACTCCCCCAACCCCCTGGAGCTCATGGACCAATCTAATCCAACCCCCTGGACCCCACTCTAAGGTCGTGGACCGCAGCACCCCTGCTCCTCCCTGGTCCAGCCCACACTTCAACACATCCTGGAGCTGCAAAGTCATCCCCCCTACCTCTGAACTGCAGACTCTACATCCCTCCATAAGGACTCACTAGTTCAGTGGTTCTTAACCTGGGTTCGATCGGACCCCAGGGGTTCGTTGAGACAGTCTCAGGGGTTCGGCAGGGGTCATAAAATATATACCTATGTCTTGAAGAAATCATATTTTATTTTTCCAATTACGAAGGGTTTGGTGAATGCACTGATGAAACTTGCAGGGTTCACTACCTCCAATAAGGTTAAGAACCACTGCTCTAGCTTATCTACAAGTTTCATGCATTAAACCTATAGGCCAGCGGAGGATGGGCATGCCCCTATAGCCGGGTTCCTCTCGAGATTTCTTCCCATCAGGAAGTTTTTTCTTGCCACTATATGAGGGTTTTTCTCCCCTAAGGGAGTCGTTTACCTCATGCTATTCGGGGCTTAGGGCTGATATGTTTAATTATCTCCTGTGTTGCTCTGTAAAGTGTCTTTGTGACAGCTCTTTTTGTAAAGCGCTATACAAAAATACATTGAATTGATATCTGGGATTGCATGGATACAAGCGACTGCTATAGGACAGAAGAATTGCATGGTGTCCATGGAAAATACAATGTTACTTTAAAAGTGATTGTGGCTGATGCCTTTAGAATAGGCGGCGCAAGTCGGAGCACAGTGATGCAACGTAATTTGTTGGATGTTGGATTATTCTTGCACTTGCAAGCGGAAGAAAGCGCCCCATGTTTCAACCCCATGTTTAGCTTGCGCCCCCGTCTATTTGTTGGTACTAACACCCTGGAACACAGGACAGAAAGAGCAGGCAGAGTAAAGGGGACAACGGGACGTGGGGGACTGAGGAGCAAATTTGGGAAAGGAGGAACACTATCAGAGATGAATGCAAAGGAGTTAGAAAAAAGACAAGGCAACAATACGGAGGGAAGTAGCAATGGTAGATACTTGCTAATCACCAGAATAGTTAACCTTTCAGTTAGCTAAATTGTAGCCATGTGATCTGTGGAATGTACACCATAACTGTGAAACAGAACCTTGAATAAGTGTTGTGAAACTACCGACGCATTTAGTCATTTTGCAATATCAGTTTCTATCACAAATGCAGGAAGAGTATGTGATTTTAAATATATATATATATATATATATATATATATATATATATATATATATATATATATATATATATAACGTTTTTTACGTACACTATTGTGCAAGACTTCGTTGGAATTGGCAGCCTAAGCGGGCTATGCCCAGGCTCAACCCCACCCTAGCCGCGGAGTCGATCCATCCTCTGCGCCAGCGCACTTGATCACGATCAGGCATGTTTCTCATTCTCTCCTGCCCTCCCTCCGTATGTCAGCTTGCTTTTCTTTTTATTTCTCTTACTGTGTTCAATGAGAATGGAAAGACGGAGAGAACAGGAGAAAGGGAAAGAAACAGCGCCCCACAGCATGATTTATGAAAACGGAATATACTGCCATATATCAGCATTATAAATAGACTGTGCTGCAATATCTGTATATTTTATTTACATATAGCCTAAGTGACATTTTAAATCATAAAACATCAGCAAGCGACAGCGAGATTAAGAAAGCGATCTCACTGAAAGCAGGTGTTAGTAGCTACAATACAATAACAATAAAAGCAGGATCACGTAATGTAACTTTTCAATAGTGGGCTATGACTTATGTAGTGCTGAATAGTTTCCCTCTAGTTCTATAGTTTCAGTAAATGGCAAATCACGAGTCTGCTGTCACAGGCACATGTAGGCTACACGTGCAGGTTAATGTAACATTTATATTTGTAGGCAAATGGTGAGTTTTATTAGTCTAAAACACAACCATCAAACCATATACTTACAGTTTATGTCTGGACTTCAGAATCCCTCCAAATATAATGAGAAGTAGCAGTTCAGACGAAGCTTTCCGTTTCTTCAAATCAACTATAAACCCTCAAGCAGGACATAGCTTTTCTTTTATTCTTTTAAGGGGGAAATTGTGTTTTGTTTTATAGACACCAGTGAAGAACAGAATAAGCAGAAGGACAGGAACGGGGTGCCTCTTTTGTCGGTAGTTTCGAGTCATTGTAATCTGAGACCGAAACCAGTTCTTCTATTTCACTAATTATTACTTCGAAAGCGCGTCGTTCACTCCCCAGTGCCGTGGAGAGAAGAACCAGATACGAGTGGGAGTTCTTCTCTTTTTTAACTCCCTTTCTCCGTTTACACGTTATTCCTTTGGCCACATACCTGCCTCCTGCCAGACTAGCCCTGTTACTTATTTTGTGAAGGTTTGTACAGATTGGCCTAACCTAAATATGTCATCTCGATTCTGTATGTACTGTGCTTTTTCATGTGCTTGACGTCCATAGTTGCACGTCCGAAAAGAACACTGCATAAACAGCACAAACACAAAGAACACTGCATAAACAGGACAAACACAAAGAAAAGTACACTGGAAAGACCCGTGATTTTTCGTTGTCCTTTTCGTTTCCCTACACCCCCGTCCGTTTCCAAGATCTTTGTTGTGGAGGTGTCTTTTTTGGGGCATTCTGACAGAATATCACATATGAGCTTGTTTCTGTGTCACCAGATGTTAATAAGCCTGTAGGCATACCCTGTACAACAGCTTCGATAGCTACTGTTAAGATAGTGTTTGCCAATGCCATTTTCAGGAAGAATGTATATGCCTTTTTCACCCAACCAAGCCTCAATTCTTCACATTCTTTCTATTTGCGTCACAAGCCTGCCTCTCTCCCTCCAACCACCCACTCACACACCTAATCACACTGTTTTCACGGACTCTTGGTTGCTGTGGTAGAGCGTTTTAGTAGCAATACAGTACACAGCGTGAAATCGCACCAAGGGCTGCCTCCCATTAACAATTTAAATAGACCAAGGTTTATAACATGGTCTCACACATGTAATATTCTGCTAAAGTCTAATATTCTTTTTCTTTTCTTTTTTACAGTGACTGATGTTACCTGTTACGATGCTTTAAAGTGACGTCAGATCATTAGTTAAGACTGTAGACTGTTTACATTCTCGGCTAGCAGTAGACCAGCTTGTTAGCAAGCACTTTTTGAATATTTCTGGGTGTTAAGCGTGCAAATAACACAAATAAACTGAGTGCTGGATTACTATAGTCATAGAACGTGTCTTGAAATGTGTATGGTTAATTTATCGCTTTATTTTATTACATTCCTTACGGTTCACGAAGGACCATTTTGTTCGACCATGTTGGCAAGAGCGAGAAGTCAAAACTACCAATTCGTGCTGCATCTAGATTCCCCATTTCCACGACTTGATCATCCATCATAATAAGATGTTCACGTGAGGCTTTGCGGTGAGATAGTCGTACAGACCCTAAATCCGACACCACTTGAAAGCAGAGTCATATCTCCGGTTTACAGTACCACAATGTTATAGAAAGGCTTTAGCTGTAGCCATAAGATTAGATCAAGAGAAGCTGTTGCCACAGGAGAAGACACGCTCCGCCCAGCTGACGTGGCGCCTAGTCTGGATAGAAACACGGAAGCGAAGCATCTTGGTACGGTTGAGTGGAAGAAATGCTGAGTTTAAAATAATCTTCAAGTGCGTGTTATTGGAAACACAAATGAAAAATCAACGCATGCTGGTTGTTTGAAAAAGCTACAGATGTTAGGCTACAGCCTATCGTGGCGGAATTTTAATAATTATCTGCGGTACAATCAAAACAATTCAAATACACAGCGCTGCTAATTGGAATTTTACATATCGTACTCAAATATCTCAGTTATAATCATTTTAATATTTTCTAGCGAAATGTTCACTTATACAAATACACATGTAGGCTAATGCACATTCGAAAAATGCACAACTGTATATAGTCATTTGATTGACTTCAGGTAACTTTAGTTGCGTCCACACAGAGTTTCGAGGGGATGGAGCGAGAGAGAGTGTTGGCGACAGAGAGGTACGGCTCCTTGGGACGATGGAGCTATCGACCGAAGGACGAAGCATTGGAGAGAGAAAGAGAGGGGGGTGATAACAGATGGACCAGAAGCTCTTTTCTTGGGGTGTTGAAAGTAAGTATAGTGCCGTTCGACCGTTAAAGTTTCTAAAAACCATAAATTATAGCAGAGGTATGTGTCCACTATACATCCGCCAAATATATATTGTATATATATTTAATGTAAAGATCTATAATAACACTCCTTTCAAGTCAGACAGAAACTCAGGATATATGCAAGGATTGTATGCGTGTGGTCTGAACTGACTCAACACCCCACCTCCCTCCTCAACTCCCTGCAAACTCTACACAGAAAGACCCCAGATCGGGATTTGAACCTTTCACGCTGTTGTTGCTGCAAGGCAACGGTGTTGTACATCCAGTCCAGCACCATGCCGTCACATAGCTCATGCTACAAATCGCTCTGTGAAAATCGATATACCTATCTCATCAAACTATGGAAGGAGATATGCGATGATAATAAAACATTTGTTGGCCATTAGTTCTTGATGTCATCAAGGTACTTGACCAAATACCGCAGAGTTGAACTCCACCCATTTAATCCCCACATAGGAATAGATGGAGATGTTGACACAGATATAGTAAGTTGATATTGCAATGCATATCACAATCCATGCTCTAATAATGCCATTCAATGTAGTTTGAAGCCATTCACAGAGTTACCTTTGGTGAGCAAAAGTATTGGAACATGTGACTGACAGGTGCTTCTTGTTGCCCAGATGTGTCCTGTTAGATTGATTTGTTAAACAATAAGTAGTTCTGAATGTCTACTCTTAGTTTTAGCCTTGGATTTTGCATGTGATGACTGAATTTGTGTTAGAAAAGATAAACCAACATGAAGACCAGAGAGCTGTCTTTGGGAGAAAAGCAACAACTTGAAAAAGAAAGAAACCACTGGCGTACTGAGCAACAGACATCGAACAGGTCGACCAAGGAAACAAACAGAAATTGATGACTGAAACATTGTGAGAGCTATGAATAAAACCCCCAAAACATCAGTCAGTGACATCACAAAGAATCTCCACAGGGCAGGAAGAAAAAGTGGAAGGTTTTAGACTGGCCAAGTCAATCACCCGACCGTAATCCAATTGAGCATGCATTTCACCCCCTGAAGGAGAGATTGAAGGGAACCCCCCAGTTGCACACCAACACCAGGGGACAGGGCTGCAGTGTGTCCACAGCAACATGGGCAGGTTGATCACATAGGGTACTTGATTGGCTACCAAATTGGGCAACCAATATCTGAACCTCTGAAATAAAAAAAATTTGAAATAAAAGAAAAAAAGCTGAAATTCTGTACCCTCGTCTTCATCTTTTTATGTCAATCCCAAATGTATTCAATGGAACAACAAAGAATTGGCCTTGCTGCTCCAATAATTTTGAGGGGACTGTACTCACATGAAAATGTAGAGGTGGGCCTTCAGTCAGTGACAGGGTTGGCAGAGAGGAGGTAGTGTCACCCTTGGATGGGGCTCCAGCACAGGGGCATTGTGGCTGGGAGAAGCACCCACGTGGGGGTGTGGTTGCAGAACGGGGAAGAGTGCAGGCTGGGACATGGGGTTTCAGGGTATGATAGAGCTGCTCCCATCCCTACACATTGACACCCAGGTTTTGAACTTGATGCTAGCTTGATTTAATAAAGTGGCTGACAAAGCAATCCTTGGCTCTGTGAGGATGATCACAATCGGATTGGCAAACAGAGCATAGGTCCGCTTGCTGAGACATCTGGGGCGACATGGCTCAGGCAGTAAGTCGTCTGGCAGTCGGAGGGTTGCCGGTTTGATCCCCCGCCCGGGCTATGTCGAAGTGTCCCTGAGCAAGACACCTAACCCCCAAATGCTCCTGACGAGCTGGTCGGCACCTGCATGGCAGCCAATCGCCGTTGGTGTGTGTGAGTGTGTGTATGAATGGGTGAATGAGAAGCATCAATTGTACAGCGCTTGGGATAAAGGCGCTATATAAATGCCAAATTTACATGTCTGTGAGTATTCGGGCTGTGTCTGAGTATTCAGGCTGTGTCTGTGAGTATTCAGGCTGTGTCTGTGAGTATTCAGGCTGTGTCTGCGAGTATACAGGCTGTGTCTGAGTATACAGGCTGTGTCTGTGAGTATACAGGCTGTGTCTGAGTATACAGGCTGTGTCTGAGTATACAGGCTGTGTCTGTGAGTATACAGGCTGTGTCTGAGTATACAGGCTGTGTCAGTGAGTATTCAGGCTGTGTCAGTGAGTATTCAGGCTGTGTCAGTGAGTATTCAGGCTGTGTCAGTGAGTATTCAGGCTGTGTCTGTGAGTATTCAGGCTGTGTCTGTGAGTATACAGGCTGTGTCTGTGAGTATTCAGGCTGTGTCTGTGAGTATACAGGCTGTGTCTGCGAGTATACAGGCTGTGTCTGTGAGTATACAGGCTGTGTCAGTGAGTATTCAGGCTGTGTCAGTGAGTATTCAGGCTGTGTCTATGAGTATACAGGCTGTGTGTGAGTATACAGGCTGTGTCTGTGAGTATTCAGGCTGTGTCTGTGAGTATTCAGGCTGTGTGTGAGTATTCAGGCTGTGTCAGTGAGTATTCAGGCTGTGTCAGTGAGTATTCAGGCTGTGTGTGAGTATACAGGCTGTGTCTATGAGTATACAGGCTGTGTCTGTGAGTATTCAGGCTGTGTCTGTGGATATACAGGCCCCAAAATAAGAATGCTTTCAAAAATAGAAATGTTAATAGTTTATTTTTATCAATTAACAAAATGCATGAACAGAAGAAGTGAATGAACAGAAGAAAAATCTAAATCAAATCAATATTTGGTGTGGCCACCCTTTGCCTTCAAAACAGCATCAATTCTTCTAGGTATACTTGCACATAGTTTTTGAAGGAACTCGGCAGGTAGGTTGTTCCAAACATCTTGCAGAACTAGCCACAGTTCTTCTGTGGATTTAGGCAGCCTCAAATGCTTCTGTCTCTTCATATAATCCCAGACAGACTCGATGATGTTAAGATCAGGGCTCTGTGGGGGCCATACCATCACTTCCAGGACTCCTTGTTCTTCTTTACGCTGAAGATAGTTCTTAATGACATTGGCTGTATGTTTGGGGTCATTGTCCTGCTGCAGAATAAATTTGGGGCCAATCAGATGCCTCCCTGATGGTATTGCATGATGGATAAGTATCTGCCTGCACTTCTCAGCATTGAGGAGACTATTAATTCTGACCAAATCCCTAACTCAATTTGCAGAAAACTTGCCCCAAACTTGCAAGGAACCTCACCATGCTTCACTGTTGCCTGCAGACAGTCATTCTTGTACCACTCTCCAGCCTTTCGGCGAACAAACTGCCTTCTGCTACAGCCAAATATTAAAAATTTTGACTCATCAGTCCAGAGACCTGCTGCCATTTTTCTGCACCCCAGTTCCTGTGTTTTTGTGCATAGTCGAGTTGCTTGGCCTTGTTTCCACGTCGGACGCAATTCTTCCTTAAAAACCACTTCTGACCAGACTTATTCACACAGTAGATGGGTGTACCTGGGTCCCACTGGTTTCTGCCAATTCTGAACTGATGGCACTGCTGGACATCTTCTGATTGCAAAGGGAAGTAAGCATGATGTGTCTTTCATCTGCTGCACTAAGTTTCCTTGGCCAACCACTGCGTCTACGCTCCTCAAAGTTTCTTTGTGCTTCTTTAACAGAGCTTGGACAACACATCTGGAAACCCCTGTCTGCCTTGAAATCTCTGCCTAGAAGAGACCTTGCTGATGCAGTATAACTACCTTGTGTCTCGTTGCTGTGCTCAGTCTTGCCATGGTGTATGACTTCTGAAATTAAACTGTCTTCAGCAACCTCACCTTGGAAGCAGAGTTTGGCTGTTCCTTACCCAGTTTTAACCTTCCTACACAGCTGTTTCTGTTTCAGTTAATGATTGTGTTTCAAGCTATATATTGAATTGATGATCAATTAGCTCCTGGTTGGTATAATTGGTTCATCACACACCTGACTATATGCCTATACGGTTTAATGTCCTAATTCTTTCTGGTTTCAGAGTGTCTTCCTGCCCCAGGGGTATCCTGAGAGTGTGAGTGAAGATTACCTGCAGTACCAGCTCTGGGACACAGTCCAGGTCTGTCCAGTTTACAACCATATGACAGGATTTCCCCCCATACTTAGCATGTTTCAATATGATATCATTTTATTTATAATTTATATATAGGGCAGATTTAAACAATTTAGAATGTGTTTAATTGTATTAAACAAATGTATCTCTCTCTCTCTCCCTCTCTCACACACGCGCGCACACACACACACAAACGCACATGTGCACACACATACACACACACACACCCACACACACACACACACACACACACACACACTCACACAAACACACACACATACAAACGCACATGTGCACACACATTCACACACACTCACACACACTCACACACAAATGCACATGTGCACACACACATACACACACACACAAATGCACATGTGCACACACACATACACACACTCATACACTCACACACAAATGCACATTTGCACACACACACACACAAATGCACATGTGCACACACACATACACTCATACACACACACACACACACACACACACACAGGCTTTTTGCAGTTCCCTCTCAGGCACGCTCTCCACTCAGGCTTCTTTGCGGGGTGTTGGGGTTGGCAGTGGGGAGGCTACTGTTGCTGCTGCCACTGTCACCTGGTTACTAAGAGGTTTGAGTCTCTGTCAGCGCTCTCCACATGATTATACCTGTCACACCTAATTCACCAGTATAGACCCCTGTAATATGCCGCTATACAGTATATGCCAGTGGAAATTGAAGTACAGCCAGTAAATATATTTTAAAACACGATCATGAGAATTTCAGAATCTGTCATCATAGTACACAAACCAAAGTGGCCTCCTCTCTGTGTGAAGTTGTCTTGCCACGCTCACTATATGTTTGTGTCGGTTGGCTCTTCCATTGAAAATAGCTCAATTTGAACCTCAATATCTCACTCACGTTTTCAAACTAATCTCAATGCTATTTTGCAGGTCTACTGCAGTCGCAACGCGATCACCAGCTACTGATAGCATTAAAAAATTAGACTTTTGCTCAAAAATGACTTCATTTAAATTGAGTATTAAATTAATCACAAAAAACTGTGTTTTACATGAATGTGAATATGAATTCAGTCACCCACAAATCACTTTGAAACTCACTGTGGGAATAAATGTTATTACATTTTTGGCATTTGGCAGGCGCTCTTATCCAGAGCAACATACAGTTGATTAGACTAAGCAGGAGACAATCCTCCCCTGGAGCAATGCAGGGTTAAGGGCCTTGCTCAAAGGCCCAACAGCTGTGTGGATCTTATTGTGGCTACACCGGGATTAGAACCACTGACCTTGTGTGTCCCAGTCATTTACCTTAACCACTACGCTACAGGCCGCCCATATTATAATGTTGTATGTAATATAGACTCAGTGAGCACTTTATTAGGTATTTATGAGACTTTTTTTTTTCTTCTGCTGCTGTAGCCTACTTAGAGTTTTGACGCATTGTGTGTTCAGAGATGCTCTTCTGCATACCACTGTTGTAATGTGTGATTACTTGCATTACTGTCACCTCCCTGTCAGCTTTGACCAGTCTGCCCATTCTCCTCTGACCTCTCTCATTAACAAGGTGTCTCTAGAACTACTGATCACTGGATTAAAAAAAAAAGAGAAAAAAATCAAAAGATCAACAGTTTCTGAGATACTCAAACCACCCTGTCTGACTACCAATCATTCCATGGTAAAAGTCACTTGGATCACATTTCTTCCCCATTCTGACATTTGATTGGCTTATTAAATATTTTCATTAACAAGCTGGTGT
The DNA here is from genome assembly GCF_963514075.1 of Conger conger. NCBI lineage: Eukaryota > Metazoa > Chordata > Actinopteri > Anguilliformes > Congridae > Conger > Conger conger. Next base: position 41,534,240 of record NC_083775.1, read on the forward strand.
ACAGGTCTACTTAATAAAGTGGTCACGGAGTTTATACAATGTATTTTGTATCTGTAGAATTGATCAAAATAATAATATGCTGTCATGTTAATGTTATGCAAATTGTGTATAAATGAGAATTCGTTTTCTGCACAAACTGAATATAAAGTACAGGGCTGGATAGATCTGTGCTGATACATTTTGATGGAGAGCTGGCTGATAAATTTCATTTCCTGTCTTTAGAGGCTTTCAGAAAATGCAAAACATTTCACTTAAAGCATAGTTTTTTGTGATTAATTACAAAGGAGTAAATACATTTCCAGTGAATATGTATTGGTGGTTTCCTCTCTCACTGTCGGCATGTGTGTTGAAATAGACATGTATTAATATAAAATCCTTTATATTACTTTCAGATGGCACTGGGATGTTGGGTAGGATTCTCTTTGCTTGGGTTAAGGGGTAAGTGTAACTAACACTGCTACAAAGTCAATGGCACACTGCACTGCAGTGGCCTGGTTGATACAGCCTGCTTAAATGTGTTTCACCTGTCTCTGTATCAGGAGTAAACTCGACTGTGACGCCAAGCAATGGAGGTAAATACAAGATCTTTTAAACACTTATCAGGAGAGAACAAGTGTCTGAATGTACTCCTAAGGCGTCTGTGTTTAATTTGTGTGGTCTTAGGCTGGTAGCCGACATTCTCAATGACATCGCTATGTTCATGGAAATTGTGGCACCAAACTTCCCAGCATGCTTCACTCTGATTGTCTGCACTGCTGGAATTTTTAAGGTAACCCTGCTTTGCATCATTTTATGCTTGACAGTATTGTGTGTGGAATAATTGCTAACAATACTCAGCCATAGGAGACATAAGTGTACAATCTTTGAAAATGATTTTGTGGAGTATAAACAATCAGTTCTTTCCCCATTTAATGTTTTGACTATGAATCTACGTTGTCAATGGGTTTGTGTACAATGGCACATTAGTCCTTGCTCTTTGTGTGTGCTGTAAGCACTTGTGTTTTCTCCTGTCTCAGTATGAACCTCTTTGTTCAGTCCATTGTTGGGGTAGCAGGCGGTGCAACACGAGCTGCACTCACCATGCATCAGGCCCGCAGAGACAACATGGCCGACGTCTCTGCTAAAGATGGCAGCCAGGTGCGCTTCTCTCATTTTCATTGTTTGAATCAGAGACATTCTTATTATATTCATTGTACACAATTTTTCAGTTGCATTTTTTGCATATTATCCAGCTGTGATATCTACTGAAGAAGCACTATAGCTTAAGTACCTTCAGGTAACAAACCCAGTGCTGTACCCAGTGTACTGCACTGCTGCCCTCCAGCCATTCTAACCTTGTTATCATCATTTTTAGGAGACTCTAGTGAATCTGGCAGGATTACTGATCAGCCTTCTGCTCATTCCCCTGGTCACTGACAGCACTCTGTGAGTCCTCCCTCATTCCCCTGGTCACTGACAGCACTCTGTGAGTCCTCCCTCATTCCCCTGGTCACTGACAGCACTCTGTGAGTCCTCCCTCATTCCCCTGGTCACTGACAGCACTCTGTGAGTCCTCCCTCATTCCCCTGGTCACTGACAGCACTCTGTGAGTCCTCCCTCATTCCCCTGGTCACTGACAGCACTCTGTGAGTCCTCCCTCATTCCCCTGGTCACTGACAGCACTCTGTGAGTCCTCCCTCATTCCCCTGGTCACTGACAGCACTCTGTGAGTCCTCCCTCATTCCCCTGGTCACTGACAGCACTCTGTGAGTCCTCCCTCATTCCCCTGGTCACCGATAGTTCTCTGTGACTCTTGCTCATTCCCCTGGTCACTGACAGTGCTCTGTGACCCCCCCCTACCCTCCCGCCCCCTCTTGAGACCAAGACTAACATCTTAAAGACCCATCAGCAAGCTTTGTCTTATCTTTTCAGCCATGTATGTGCACCTTTTTATGATTTTATGAAGATGTATTTTGGACGATGAAATTTTGGACTATGGACTATTTCACCCTCAGTGCACCCATGCATGGATTTTGGATTAGGCATTCATGTTTTGTGTTAGTTAGTCTGGCTCTATTATATTTAAATACTTCTGTAAAAGTTATACTTAATACATGGTAAACTATTAGGGGCTAGTATGTTAGAGCCATATTGCCATTTACAGTGCCCTCCATAATGTTTGGGACAAAGACCTTTTATGTCTTTATTTGCCTCTGATTTGCCACAATTTTAGATGTAGAATCACACAATTAATATGTGGTGAAAGTACACATTCTCAGATTTTAGAAAAGGGTATTTTTGCCTTGTAGAAATTACAGCGGTGTTCATAGATAGTGCCCCTGTTTCAGAGCGCTATAATTTTTGGGACACATGGCTTCACAGGTGTTTGTAATTGCTCAGGTGTGTTTACTATAATGCAGGTATAAAAGAGCTCTCAGCTTCTAGTCTTTCCTCTAGTCGTTCAATCACCTTTGGAAACGTATTGCTGTTAATCAACACGAGGACCTACATTGTGCCAGTGAAAGTCAAAGAAGCCATTTTGAGACTGAGATTACAAATATGACCCCTTCTTTATTTTTTTTATTTTACAAATCTCAAATTGTGGAGTACATTGGCAAATATATAAATGATGGGTCTTTGTCCGAAACATTATGAAGGGCACTTTATGTTTATTTTTGCTATTGTGTTAAGGCTGGTTTATACTTCATAAATTAAATAGAATTTTAATTAAACAATGTCTATAGTCAATATTGGGTGACATTAGAAAGTTCATTAGAGTATCAGCCTTTATTCTTGTTCCTTGCTGCACTCACTGCATCTTTTCTGTGTTTGACTCCCCAAGGTGCGACTGTTCTGTGTTTGACTCCCCAAGGTGCGACTGTTCTGTGTTTGACTCCCTGTCTGTTTTCCTCAGGTTGACTTTTGCCCTGTTCTTCATCTTTACCGTATTCCACCTCCTGGCCAATTACAGGGCAGTTCGCTCTGTCGTCATGGAGACACTCAATGAGGCTCGACTCTCCATTCTGCTCCACCACTACCTGCGAGATGGTCGGATTTTAAGCCCATCAGAAGCCAACCAAAGAGAGTCTGTATTCCTGGGTATGTCCTCCTGTTCCACTGCCCCCTCCCTGTACTGTATTCGCACGCAACGCGTGTGCACTGTCTCTGCTCTCTGCTCAGGCAAAGCGTGTGCACTGTCTCTGCTCTCTGCTCAGGCAACGCGTGTGCACTGTCTCTGCTCTCTGCTCTCTGCTCAGGCAAAGCGTGTGCACTGTCTCTGCTCTCTGCTCAGGCAAAGCGTGTGCACTGTCTCTGCTCTCTCTGCTCAGGCAAAGCGTGTGCACTGTCTCTGCTCTCTCTGCTCAGGCAAAGCGTGTGCACTGTCTCTGCTCTCTGCTCAGGCAAAGCGTGTGCACTGTCTCTGCTCTCTGCTCTCTGCTCAGGCAAAGCGTGTGCACTGTCTCTGCTCTCTGCTCAGGCAAAGCGTGTGCACTGTCTCTGCTCTCTCTGCTCAGGCAAAGCGTGTGCACTGTCTCTGCTCTCTGCTCAGGCAAAGCGTGTGCACTGTCTCTGCTCTCTGCTCTCTGCTCAGGCAAAGCGTGTGCACTGTCTCTGCTCTCTGCTCAGGCAAAGCGTGTGCACTGTCTCTGCTCTCTGCTCAGGCATGATAGGGCGGCCTGTAGTGTAGTGTTTAAGGTAAATGACTGGGACCCGCAAGGTTGGTGGTTCGATTCCTGGTGTAGCCAGAATAAGATCCGCACAGCCGTTGGGCCCTTGAGCAAGGCCCTTAACCCTGCATTGCTCCAGGGGAGGATTGTCTCCTGCTTAGTCTAACCAACTGTACGTCGCTCTGGATAAGAGCATTTGCCAAGTGCCATTAATGTAAGGTAATGTAATGGAGGGCCAGCTCTTCTTGGACTGCAGCATCGAACCCATACTTTCATGAATTCGGAGCCGATTGATTCCTCAGCCTTTTATGTGTTCAGTTAAAAATAATGTATCTGTTATTACACCTTTCTCCTTGCAGAACTGCTGCTTACTGGATGTTTTTTTGTTTTGGCTGGTAGTGTACATTATTGTACAGATCTGTCTGTTTCAGGGTTCAAGAGGAGTGTCTCCCTTAAACTTGGAGTAAGGCTGGGAGATGTGGTCTCCAGGTATGTTTGTGTATCTCTCTTCGTTTACTGTATGTAAAATTAATTATGTCTATGTCTTTCACACTGGCTGTGGAAATGAATTTCTTCTTTAAGAGGACAATAAAACTATATCTACAATTAATGCATTAGTGCATTCTTTTTTCTTTGCAAATCTGTCAGAAAAACACATGAAACACGTTGCCTTTCTCATTTTGAAATTAAATAAATAAAGACAAAATAACCATATTCCATTTCTGTCTTTCTAGCCCAGAGGAACTCGAGTTGGCTTTGATAAACAATGACAAGCCATATCTGATCGGACTCAAGCCTGGTATATATGTTTTGTGTGTGCAGTCTCTGCTCTTGTCTCTCAGATTCGGTGTCTGTGTACATGTGTGTGTGTGTAACGCAGGCTCTGCTCCTGTCTCTCAGACTGTGTGTGTGTGTGCCTGGGTGAGGAAGTGACGGTGTCTGATGAAATACAGTCTGCCTGCCAGGCCATGTGCGTGGCGACAGTGCTGCTCTCTCAGGTGTCTGAGGGCCCTTTGGACACTCCTTTGGAAGCACTTGCAGCTGCACGCACGCGAGGTGAGTGTCAGCCTGATGGAGCGGACATAACAGCACACATTAAATGTCCCAACCACTCACATCCTGTCGCCTCTCTCTGTAAGGTCCCCGGGAGCTGCTGGCTGAGAGTCGTACACTTATTGACAAGATTTTTCCCCCATTCCTGGAAGGTAGGATATTTCTGACTGCCATCAAGAAAGCATTAAATAACGCAATCGCATCATTACACAGCAGCAAACAAACATCGTGTCTGAGACCGTTTCATATCGACTGTCACTGGCATCCAGTTCATTTCACAACCATGCTATCATCAGTTCCACTTTTTGAATATTGGCACACTTGTAATTACAATATTATATTCTAATAGATTGAGTTATACTGTATTAATCATAAAAAACAATGTTTTAAGTGAAATGCTTGCATTTGCTGAAGGCCTCAAAAGACAGGAAATTAAATAAGGTAAATTAAGACGTTGCCTTAACGCTAACATCAGTCTGGTCTCCATCAAGGTGTATCAGAACAGATCTTTGACTGCTACAGCCATTTATAGTGTCTACTGTACATCTAACAACATGTAGTGGGCAGTGCTGTGAGTTAAAGGTGTGAACGCTGTGGCCCCGGGCCCCTCAGTGCTGTGAGATAAAGGTGTGAACGCTGTGGCCCCGGGCCCCTCAGTGCTGTGAGTTAAAGGTGTGAACGCTGTGGCCCCGGGCCCCTCAGTGCTGTGAGTTAAAGGTGTGAACGCTGTGGCCCCGGGCCCCTCAGTGCTGTGAGATAAAGGTGTGAACGCTGTGGCCCCGGGCCCCTCAGTGCTGTGAGTTAAAGGTGTGAACGCTGTGGCCCCGGGCCCCTCAGTGCTGTGAGTTAAAGGTGTGAACGCTGTGGCCCCGGGCCCCTCAGTGCTGTGAGTTAAAGGTGTGAACGCTGTGGCCCCGGGCCCCTCAGTGCTGTGAGTTAAAGGTGTGAACGCTGTGGCCCCGGGCCCCTCAGTGCTGTGAGATAAAGGTGTGAACGCTGTGGCCCCGGGCCCCTCAGTGCTGTGAGATAAAGGTGTGAACGCTGTGGCCCCGGGCCCCTCAGTGCTGTGAGATAAAGGTGTGAACGCTGTGGCCCCGGGCCCCTCAGTGCTGTGAGATAAAGGTGTGAACGCTGTGGCCCCGGGCCCCTCAGTGCTGTGAGTTAAAGGTGTGAACGCTGTGGCCCCGGGCCCCTCAGTGCTGTGAGTTAAAGGTGTGAACGCTGTGGCCCCGGGCCCCTCAGTGCTGTGAGATAAAGGTGTGAACGCTGTGGCCCCGGGCCCCTCAGTGCTGTGAGTTAAAGGTGTGAACGCTGTGGCCCCGGGCCCCTCAGTGCTGAGTTAAAGGTGTGAACGCTGGTTGTGTTGCAGGCCTGAAGGTGGGGGGCTGGCAGGTCACTCATGCGCTGTTGGACTGGGATGAGTGGCGGGTGGACTGGAAAAAGAAGAGGGAGTAACGGGTGGACAAAAGAGGAGAGACTGACATCTGGGAAACAGCCACAATCAACACTGGCACATGTCTCTCCAAACACACAGCTCAGCCCAACACTGGCACATGTCTCTCCAAACACACAGCTCAGCCCAACACTGGCACATGTTGGGCCAAACACACAGCTCAGCCCAACACTGGCACGTGTCTCTCCAAACACACAGCTCAGCCCAACACTGGCACGTGTCTCTCCTACCACAGCCATTCATCTCTGGGGGTTGATATACCAGGTAAAGCCCTTTTGGATGAACTGGTGTGAACAGTGTAAAAATAAACCTCTTCCCCGTTTAAAATGCTCTCTGTGTTTGGGTTTGTTCTCTGAGTTTGAAACTGCTCTTCTTTTTACCCTTTAAAATGGTACAATGGAGAGATGAGATTCACTGTAAAGCATTGTACAGACAGATTCACAGGCAATAAAACCATGCCTCAGTTTGTTTCACTGACACTGAACAAATGGTAAAAGATTTTATTTTATTTTTTCACTGTAGAATGTTTGAACCTTTAAGGTGTATGTTCTTAACTGACAATCACTACTGGTAAGTGAAAGCAATGGAGTTCTAGAACACCAACATCGATTTTGAAAAACCTATTCTTCAAAGGGTTAAGGCAGAATTTGCAATAAAATAAAAAAAATGGTTTATGTTTTAATGTGTGTATGTGTTGGGTAGAAGTATTCATTTTAAATATTCAGTGTATTTGAGTTGGTCATTATTATTTCAATATTGAATCTTTATGCTGGGTTTAATTTGATACCAAACGAGCTTCTGTTTGTGAAATGACTGACTTGGAGTTCTTTCAGTTCTTTCATTAGCTGTTGAGCTAATGAAATTATCACCGTCCACGTGTAAAATAACAACACAGCAGAAATTGTGTGTAAGTAGTGACTCGTTCCAGGCTGTTATATTACAGGATATGAGGTCACTTGGGAACACCCACTCCCCTATTCCATGGTAGCCAAGGCTGATACTTTAAAACTTCATGAAAAAGGTGCAACCTCAGTGTGAGTTGGAGGTTGACGGTGTTAGTCAATGGTCCGTTAAAAGCAGTGGGTACTGGGCTGTGGCTTGCCTACAGCAGCAGGGGCTCTCCCACGTGAGTTTTCTGATGTCTTTTGAGGTTCTCCCCTCGGCTGAAGCTCTTCCCGCAGTGGGTGCAGTGGTAGGGCTTCTCTCCGGTGTGGACCCTCTTGTGCTTCTTCAGGTCGCCGGCCTGGCTGAAGCACCGGCCGCACTGCATGCAGCAGTAGGGCTTCTCCCCCGTGTGGCAGCGCTGGTGGATGCGCAGGTTGGCCACGCGGCTGAAGGTCTTCCCGCAGAGGAAGCAGATGTGTTGCTCCTCTCTCCTCTTGTACGCCTTGTGCTTTTTGCCGTCCGGCAGGGATCGGCCGGTTTTTCCGAAGCGGAACCTCCTGGCCGTGGTGCCACGCTCCGGGTGGATGTGGGTCTGTCCGCGCTCGGGGTGGATGTGGGTCTGTCCGGGCCCCTGCATGGGCTCCTGCAGTCCCACGCTCCCCGCGGCCCCCGCGGCCCCCGCGCACTCCTGAAACGCTGCGTGCTGCTCCACCGCAAAGCACTCCGGCGGCTCGGACTCCATTTTGATTTGGTCGGAAGCCAGGCTGGGGAAGGGGCCTGTAATGGAGGCGCTGGGAGCGCGGGCCGAGCGGAGGCAGTCTGCGTCCGAGTCGCTCTTCAGGCCGGGACTCTGGGTTGCGTCCGAGCTCGTCCATCCCAGCACCTCGGCCTCGCCCTCTGAGTCTGCCGAGAGACGAGACTCCTGGCCCCGCAGCTCCCCCTTCTCTTCCTCCCGCAGCCTGGGGCTCCACTCCTGCTCTATGGGGGACCTCCCCTCAGCCACCGAGAGGGACAGAGGGTGTGCTGCTCCTGGAGGGGGGGCGGGAGGGAGGGAGAGGGGGAAAGAACCATTTGAGATTCATTAGAACCAATTATTCTGGGGCGGAGGATCCCACAGTAGAGGTAGCAACCCAGTAGATCTCTGCCTGCCATAATTTCAGAGATGGACTGAAAATAAAATAAATTAAAATAATACCCACGCCCAGCCTCTCCACCTCCCCTTCCACGCCCAGCATGGCTCTACTGTGCTCCCATTTTATGAGAATTTGCTCCTGATCTGTGCTGACTGGAAAAATAATTTAGGAGCACATCTGCTAATTTGAGGTGCATTGGTGTGCTCCTTGGTAAAAATGTTAGCATAGATCCCAGGGCCAGCCTCACCTCCTCCCGCTCTCCTCACCACCTCCTGGAGCTCCCGAAGACGGCGCTTCAGACCATCATTCTCCCGCCGTGTCCTGGCCGTCTCCTCCTGGTACTCAGACACCGCCTGACCGACCACATCCAGCACCTCGTGTACAGCCACCGCTAACAGCTGAGCCACACTGGCGTTTAGACGCTCCAGCTTCGACATTCTCCAACCCTGCTGAGAACCCCAATCAAACATCACTCAGCCCTGCTGAAAACCACAATCAAACATCACTCAGCCCTGCTGAAAACCACAATCAAACATCACTCAGCCCTGCTGAAAGCCTCAATCAAACATCACTCAGCCCTGCTGAAAACCCCAATCAAACATCACTCAGCCCTGCTGAAAACCACAATCAAACATCACTCAGCCCTGCTGAAAACCCCAATCAAACATCACTCAGCCCTGCTGAAAACCCAAATCAAACATCGCTCAGCACTGCTGAAAACCACAATCAAACATCACTCAGCCCTGCTGAAAGCCTCAATCAAACATCACTCAGCACTGCTGAAAACCCCAATCAAACATCACTCAGCCCTGCTGAAAACCCCAATCAAACATCACTCAGCCCTGCTGAAAACCCCAATCAAACATCACTCAGCCCTGCTGAAAACCCCAATCGAACATCACTCAGCCCTGCTGAAAACCCCAATCAAACATCGCTCAGCCCTGCTGAAAACCTCAATCAAACATCACTCAGCCCTGCTGAAAACCCCAATCAAACATCACTCAGCACTGCTGAAAACCACAATCAAACATCACTCAGCCCTGCTGAAAACCCCAATCAAACATCACTCAGCCCTGCTGAAAACCACAATCAAACATCACTCAGCCCTGCTGAAAACCCAAATCAAACATCGCTCAGCACTGCTGAAAACCACAATCAAACATCACTCAGCCCTGCTGAAAGCCTCAATCAAACATCACTCAGCACTGCTGAAAACCCCAATCAAACATCACTCAGCCCTGCTGAAAACCCCAATCAAACATCACTCAGCCCTGCTGAAAACCCCAATCAAACATCACTCAGCCCTGCTGAAAACCCCAATCGAACATCGCTCAGCCCTGCTGAAAACCTCAATCAAACATCACTCAGCCCTGCTGAAAACCTCAATCAAACATCACTCAGCCCTGCTGAAAACCACAATCAAACACCACTCAGCCCTGCTGAAAACCACAATCAAACATCACTCAGCACTGCTGAAAACCCCAATCAAACATCACTCAGCCCTGCTGAAAACCCCAATCAAACATCACTCAGCCCTGCTGAAAACCCCAATCAAACATCACTCAGCCCTGCTGAAAACCCCAATCAAACATCACTCAGCCCTGCTGAAAACCCCAATCAAACATCACTCAGCCCTGCTGAAAACCCCAATCAAACATCACTCAGCCCTGCTGAAAACCCCAATCGAACATTACTCAGCCCTGCTGAAAACCTCAATCGAACATCACTCAGGCCTGCTGAAAACCACAGTCAAACATCGCTCAGCCCTGCTGAAAGCCTCAATCAAACATCACTCAGCACTGCTGAAAACCCCAATCAAACATCACTCAGCCCTGCTGAAAACCCCAATCAAACATCACTCAGCCCTGCTGAAAACCCCAATCAAACATCACTCAGCCCTGCTGAAAACCCCAATCAAACATCACTCAGCCCTGCTGAAAACCCCAATCAAACATCACTCAGCCCTGCTGAAAGCCTCAATCAAACATCACTCAGCCCTGCTGAAAACCCCAATCAAACATCACTCAGCCCTGCTGAAAACCACAATCAAACATCACTCAGCCCTGCTGAAAACCCCAATCAAACATCACTCAGCCCTGCTGAAAACCCAAATCAAACATCACTCAGCCCTGCTGAAAACCACAATCAAACATCACTCAGCCCTGCTGAAAACCCCAATCAAACATCACTCAGCCCTGCTGAAAACCCAAATCAAACATCGCTCAGCACTGCTGAAAACCACAATCAAACATCACTCAGCCCTGCTGAAAGCCTCAATCAAACATCACTCAGCACTGCTGAAAACCCCAATCAAACATCACTCAGCCCTGCTGAAAACCCCAATCAAACATCACTCAGCCCTGCTGAAAACCCCAATCAAACATCACTCAGCCCTGCTGAAAACCCCAATCGAACATCACTCAGCCCTGCTGAAAACCCCAATCAAACATCGCTCAGCCCTGCTGAAAACCTCAATCAAACATCACTCAGCCCTGCTGAAAACCCCAATCAAACATCACTCAGCACTGCTGAAAACCACAATCAAACATCACTCAGCCCTGCTGAAAACCCCAATCAAACATCACTCAGCCCTGCTGAAAACCACAATCAAACATCACTCAGCCCTGCTGAAAACCCAAATCAAACATCGCTCAGCACTGCTGAAAACCACAATCAAACATCACTCAGCCCTGCTGAAAGCCTCAATCAAACATCACTCAGCACTGCTGAAAACCCCAATCAAACATCACTCAGCCCTGCTGAAAACCCCAATCAAACATCACTCAGCCCTGCTGAAAACCCCAATCAAACATCACTCAGCCCTGCTGAAAACCCCAATCGAACATCGCTCAGCCCTGCTGAAAACCTCAATCAAACATCACTCAGCCCTGCTGAAAACCTCAATCAAACATCACTCAGCCCTGCTGAAAACCACAATCAAACACCACTCAGCCCTGCTGAAAACCACAATCAAACATCACTCAGCACTGCTGAAAACCCCAATCAAACATCACTCAGCCCTGCTGAAAACCCCAATCAAACATCACTCAGCCCTGCTGAAAACCCCAATCAAACATCACTCAGCCCTGCTGAAAACCCCAATCAAACATCACTCAGCCCTGCTGAAAACCCCAATCAAACATCACTCAGCCCTGCTGAAAACCCCAATCAAACATCACTCAGCCCTGCTGAAAACCCCAATCGAACATTACTCAGCCCTGCTGAAAACCTCAATCGAACATCACTCAGGCCTGCTGAAAACCACAGTCAAACATCGCTCAGCCCTGCTGAAAGCCTCAATCAAACATCACTCAGCACTGCTGAAAACCCCAATCAAACATCACTCAGCCCTGCTGAAAACCCCAATCAAACATCACTCAGCCCTGCTGAAAACCCCAATCAAACATCACTCAGCCCTGCTGAAAACCCCAATCAAACATCACTCAGCCCTGCTGAAAACCCCAATCGAACATTACTCAGCCCTGCTGAAAACCTCAATCGAACATCACTCAGGCCTGCTGAAAACCACAGTCAAACATCACTCAGCCCTGCTGAAAACCACAATCAAACACCACTCAGCCCTGCTGAAAACCACAATCAAACATCACTCAGCCCTGCTGAAAACCACAATCAAACATCACTCAGCCCTGCTGAAAACCACAATCAAACATCACTCAGCCCTGCTGAAAACCCCAATCAAACATCACTCAGCCCTGCTGAAAACCCAAATCAAACATCGCTCAGCACTGCTGAAAACCACAATCAAACATCACTCAGCCCTGCTGAAAGCCTCAATCAAACATCACTCAGCACTGCTGAAAACCCAAATCAAACATCTCTCAGCACTGCTGAAAACCACAATCAAACATCGCTCAGCCCTGCTGAAAACCCCAATCAAACATCACTCAGCCCTGCTGAAAACCCCAATCAAACATCACTCAGCCCTGCTGAAAACCCCAATCGAACATTACTCAGCCCTGCTGAAAACCCCAATCAAACATCGCTCAGCCCTGCTGAAAACCTCAATCAAACATCACTCAGCCCTGCTGAAAACCACAATCAAACACCACTCAGCCCTGCTGAAAACCTCAATCAAACATCACTCAACCCTGCTGAAAACCCCAATCAAACATCACTCAGCCCTGCTGAGAACCCCAATCAAACTTATTTTATTTTTATACATAGCAGCAGCAGAATGAATTCTGAATGTACAGAAGCAACTTATCTGTTCAAATTCACTCAAATGCTCAAATGCACAGCAAGGTAATGATCCCAAACATACACCAATGCTCACTTTAGAATCAAGACTAGATACTGAAAGCTTTCATATACCTGCACCAATGAAGCACTGCAAGACACCTGACTAATCAGAAATAGCAGAGAAGCCAGCTGTCCAATTTCCTTTGGTCCCCTAAAATCGGGGGACTGTGAAAATGGATGTAATTACCTGATATAGATATAAATACACTCAAAAAACATTAACCTCATTATTTATTGTTTCATTTCGAATCCAATTTACAGCTGAGTACATTACAAAGTAACATTTTTAACTATGTCCCTTCTGCATTGAACTGAAACAATTCTGATTTTGTTGCTTTTATGCATAGTATTGCATAAACATTCAGGATGCAATAGTGATGTTGTGCATCGTGGTATCTTTCACTTCCCACAGTGACGTCACTGACATTTCTGCTCCCCCCCCCCCCCCCCCCCCCAGTTTGTCAACTACTCTATTCCAGTACTTTTCAATGTCTCATCCAGGTAAAGGATAATTTAAAAAAAAGAGCTTTCTTGATTAATAACTATCGTTAGACGGACTTAAAATAGCATCAAACTGGCATTTATTTTGTTTTCCTCTCTAGCATACGTTACCTAGATGAGACTGACGTTCTAATAATTACACCAAGTTCATTCCTTCATCAAAATCACACATCTGCCTTAGCTACTATTTTGTCGATGGGAAATAAGTTATATGAAAACACTGCCACTCAAGTAGCTACAGCTAGTAATTCAGGCAACGTAATTGACTATCCTTCCAGTTACGACTCTTCTAGAAAAAACAAAAACTAGGAACTTGGTTGGTATTGTTTAGCCATTTTTTGAACTGAATGCCGTTCGTGAAGCTACCCGGTGGTAACTGTAAATATACGTTTGTACTTGCCTGTGATTTTATTTATCTTTTTGTGAAACTTGGCTTCAGCCAAATCCGTATGGCTAGCTGTATTGATGCCGATTGTAGATGATGTAAGAGGCTGCGCAGCAGTGTCACGACAAAACCATGCGACCGAATAGGCGAGTCCAAAGGGCGTTACCCAAACATGACGCATAATGAGTCATGCTCAAGTCTAACGTGACAATGTAATATGATTGACAATTTTGCATTACGTCTTTTTTACACTTGAAATGTTAGCTTGTTGAGTATTTATGTATTATTCCATTTAAAAATAAATCGGTCCATTTCCCCAGACCTCATTAACTCAGTATTATTCAAATTAGTTGGCCACAGGTTGATGGACCTTTATTAAAGGATATGTTGTGGCCCAACCTTCTGTTTTCATAGAATGGAACTACTTGAATTGTAAGCAAGTAAGCTTGACACGATAGAAAAGGTGTATTGAATCAATGTAACTTTGAGCTATTGAGAAAAGTTCGAGTTATCAAAACTGGGTTGCTCCATGGACTTCTACAAACTGCTCAGAATGACAGTCACAGTAGTCTAATGTAGAGGATATTTAAATACATTTGATATTTCGGTGTACGTATGCGTTTGTACCTAAACAAAATTATCGATAATGTATTACCTTCTGACTACGGCGCATTCTATGTCAATAGGAAATCCATTCTCTCGGTTTGGCAATCCTTGCTTTGGTTTGCCGATCCTTACCTTCAGTTTTTAAACCGTGTGCTCGGTTTCACAATCTGCAACGTTACGCTCAGATTTTCTGATATATTTGGATTCAGCCAAAACGGAGGGCACGGGTTGGCAAACTGAGCACGCAGTTTACGAAATTGAGGGTACGGATCGCAAAACCTATGGTTTTGGATTTCCGCGTTTAAATATATATATATATATTTACCTAGTGTAACCTGTGGGGCGCTTATGCATACAATGCATAAATCCAAGAAAAATGACATTTCTAAGAAAAATGCATTTAATTTGCTTTATGTATGGCTTTTACAGGGGCTCTCTATATAAAAATTGCATTCAGACATAAAATGCACTCTTTATTAGGTACACCTGTACACCAGCCTGTTTACACAAATATCGCCAGTCAGTCATGTGGTAGCAACTCAGTGCATAAAACCATACCGTCATCTTCAGGAGGTTCAGTTGCTGTTCATACCAAACATTAGAATGTGATGTAATTTGACTGTAGAATGATTGTTTGCCAGGTGTTGCACTGGAAAACATGTGGCACAAAATTCGATATTTAAAGCAAAATGGCCAAATTGAATATTCCGTGGGTCATATCTCAGCTAATGTTTTTAATAACATGTTTATCTTTACACAGTCAGTTAATGTTACCGGTAACATGTTCCAATTTACACAATGAGACAATGAGATACAGTGAGACAGGATGAGACACAGTGAGACAGGATGAGACACAGTGAGACAGGATGAGACAGTGAGACAGGATGAGACACAGTGAGACAGGATGAGACACAGTGAGACAGGATGAGACAGTGAGACAGGATGAGACACAGTGAGACAGGATGAGACAGTGAGACAGGATGAGACACAGTGAGACAGGATGAGACAGTGAGACAGGATGAGACACAGTGAGACAGGATGAGACACAGTGAGACAGGATGAGACAGGATGAGACACGATGAGACACAGTGAGACACGATGAGACACAATGAGACAATGAGATACAGTGAGACAGGATGAGACACAGTGAGACAGGATGAGACAGTGAGACACGATGAGACACAGTGAGACAGGATGAGACAGGATGAGACACAGTGAGACACGATGAGACACAGTGAGACACGATGAGACACAATGAGACAATGAGATACAGTGAGACAGGATGAGACACAGTGAGACAGGATGAGACACAGTGAGACAGGATGAGACAGGATGAGACACAGTGAGACACGATGAGACACAGTGAGACACGATGAGACACAATGAGACAATGAGATACAGTGAGACAGGATGAGACACAGTGAGACAGGATGAGACAGTGAGACACGATGAGACACAGTGAGACAGGATGAGACAGGATGAGACACAGTGAGACACGATGAGACACAGTGAGACACGATGAGACACAATGAGACAATGAGATACAGTGAGACAGGATGAGACACAGTGAGACAGGATGAGACAGTGAGACAGGATGAGACACAGTGAGACAGGATGAGACACAGTGAGACACGATGAGACACAGTGAGACAGGATGAGACAGTGAGACAGGATGAGACAGTGAGACAGGATGAGACACAGTGAGACAGGATGAGACACAGTGAGACAGGATGAGACACAGTGAGACACGATGAGACACAGTGAGACAGGATGAGACACAGTGAGACAGGATGAGACACAGTGAGACAGGATGAGACAGTGAGACAGGATGAGACACAGTGAGACACGATGAGACACAGTGAGACAGGATGAGACACAGTGAGACAGGATGAGAAAGTGCTCTCAGGTGACACAAGATGTGTGTTGACCCCCCAAAATTTGACCCTGGTGAAAAAAGTGCTTTGTGTTTTCTGAGATGAGATGTGAATTCTATGCATAAAATTCCCTACATACAAATGTAAATAGATTTAGGGCTTTTCTTTACAAAATTTTGGACCTCTAAATATCACATTTCGTATCGTGACCTGTTTTTCATTGCAACACCCAGAACACTTTAAATGGCTCTACCAGGAGTATGAATATGAAGCTCAAGTTTTCAGGAATTCTGCGTCTCATAATTATCTATCAAGACAGAAAAAGAGGAAAATCCAAAGGGTGCTACCTCCTGGAGATGGCATGGAATGGTTCAGCCACAGTCTACCCGTCTTCTGACAGCAATTTCTTGCAGGATAACGTGCCATATCACAAAGCACACGTCATCTCAAGCTAATTCCATGAACATGACAATGAGTTCAATGTACTCCAGTAGCCTCGACAGTCACCAGATCTCAATCCAAAGGAGCACCTTTGGGATGTGGTGGAACGGGAGAGTTGCAGCAGGAATATGCAGCTGACAAATCTAAAGCAACGTTGTGGTCATCATGTCGACATGGACCAGAATCTCTACGGAATGTTTCCAGCACCTTGTGTCCATGACACGAAGATTTCAGACCGTTATGGAAGCAAAGGGAGGTCCTTCCCAGTACTAGAACGGTGTGCCTAATAAAGTGGTCACAGAGTGTTTCTTTTTCGCAAAGGCTGTTGGGATTGTGAAATATCTACGGAAGTTGTTTGACACACGCGGTGCAGTGTGGGACGGCGGAGGATTGTGAGGACTCAACCGATCGGATCGAGAGAGATGGTGAGTAGAGAAATTGGTAGCCCTTCGAAATTTCTTCTTTTTAAAGTGTCATACCAAGTTTGGTAACCATTAATAGCTTTATTGGGAATATGTATAGCTAAAAACGACAGAATGTGGAAAGAAAACAACGCAGACGAAAGGTTTTGCTTTCTGTTTGCCATAGCCTAGTCAGATTGCTAGCTGTGGTAGCTAACGTTAGCCGGCTACGCTAACCGAAGGAGGTCCGTTTGTTATGATAAGATACCATGCCGCAAGCTGGGCTAAAATGGAGGCGCTGCAATTAATTTAACTTAGTATTTCTTATCCAATTTTGTCTAGTTGGCTAACGAAACAAAGCCATGTTGCTAACGGACATAGCTAGTTTAGCTATCTTTCTTTGGGGAAAGTGACATGCGTTCAAAGCTTTTGCCAGTCAGATACCGAAACGCCTAGTCTAAGTTAGCTAACGTTAGCTGACCGCAACGCAGTTTTTGGTGGATAGCTACCGTTTGCTGCTTATCGAGCAGCTGTGGTAATGAGCGTAGGTGGGACTTCTAAACGTTAAACAAAAATGTTAACGTTAGTTTGCGAATTCGATAACGTTATCAGCCCTATCGTGGTTTCGCTAGCTAATGTTGCGTTTGTAGTTGGCTAACTCTAGATATCATGGCAAAGGCCTTGTTACGTTCCCTGCTTGTTGTATACGTTTTGAATTGGCTAAAGTAAGCTAGCTAGGCT
This sequence comes from Conger conger, assembly GCF_963514075.1. Classification (NCBI taxonomy): domain Eukaryota; kingdom Metazoa; phylum Chordata; class Actinopteri; order Anguilliformes; family Congridae; genus Conger; species Conger conger. The sequence goes on from NC_083775.1 coordinate 41,551,620, forward strand.
TTTGTGTAAAATGAGCTATCTAATTGTACAAGGAGTTAATTCACTGTCTGTGAGTCACGATATTAACGTAAATGACCGCTTTGCATTTTATAACCTGCCGATTCTTTTTCCTCTCCGTGGGCTAACATTATAGGTTAGCCAGTTTGTAACGTTGACTTCCTGATTATGCGTACAGTGTCGCCTGGTGAATAAACATAGGCTAAACTAATGCCGTGTCCTAAATGGCACTAATTATTAATCCCTAACTAGTGAATGTCCATATCGTGCGCTATACCAATTACTAAATAAACCGTGAATTCGGACAGCAGACGTCGTCTTTTGCAATCGCCCAACGTTAGCACGTAGGCTACGAGCTGCTGCAAGGATCTATAATAACCAGTTTTTAAACATGACCCCAGTGATATTAAACGTTATCCTGCAATGACCAGTGGTGATGCAGCTCATCTCGCAGATGGTTTTATTTTTTGAAAACATTGTCACGTAGTAAACGTCTGCAACGCATTCCCTAACACAGTTATATCCGAAAATTGAACAGAACACGGGTAAGAATAATATTGTTATTGGCGTTTGTAGTCGATGGACTGTGAATCCTTCGTAACAAATGACGTTAATGGCAACTATAGGAGAGGCCGTTTTAGCTAGACAAACAGGGTTAGATGGTTGAATTATGAACATGTTTATAACAGGCTAGTTGTAGGCTACGTTATTAAGCCAGTGCTCAAGGGAAATTAATTTGTAATCAACGTGGAGAAAAACCCAGAAGAGTTGTTCTTTCTTTTGAACTGGTCCTGAACCGCGCCATCGTCTCTCATCTTCAAATGAGAATGAAACTGTTGCCAACTAATTTTCAGGGGAAGTTGCTACAGGCAGGTCGATTTATTGCTAAATGACGGTGTGATGTCATGACGTCGTTACCTAATGACGCAAGACATTGTTTTTACTTTTAAGGACGTATTTCTTATGATCCGGCGTCTCAAGACGACTATCTTTACGGATGCCAAGGAGTCGACCACTGTCTATGAGTTGAAACGCATTGTGGAGGGCATCCTTAAGAGGGCGCCAGACGAGCAGAGGCTTTACAAGGTACACAGTGGACCTGGGCTTGGGCACATTTTCATAGGTTTGTGCAAATGATGAATGAATCCATTTTTATCCTACATCAATCCTTTAGCGTTCTAAAACTGAAGTATGTACACCTGGTTTGGAAGAAAAACTGAAGTGTTACCCGGTTTGTCTGCTGTGATTTCTGTGAAATTTTTGGACTTCCTCTTTCTGGGTTTGAACTGCATGTATTTATTTGGTCATGGATTGAAACTGTCATAAGTTAAAGGGTTATATTATTTAAAAAAATCAAGTTTTATATTTAATATTTTCACCAAATCTGTGGACTGCCTGGTCCAGCTCATAAAGCCTTTTGGAAATGTACAGTCTTGTATGCTCTCTGGTGTTCATTCGCTAAATATTTGTAATGTGCTTTCATTTGCATCATATTCATAGTGCTTTACACCACTAATGAACATGAAGGCATTAAACAGAAACCCAATAAATACTGTTAACAAAGTTCAGTTTATCAGATCATAAAATAAATAGATGTGGAAAAATGGGTCCTTTAAATCTGGCAAAATATTCCATAAAAGCTGGGAATGTTGTATTTCCCGGTCAGACTCTACATTTGTGACCAGAATAGAAAGCTCCTTTGACAGCCTAATATGGTCTGCCTTACTTCATTAATTGGTATGTGAATGCTGTCCTAATATGGTCTACCTTACTTCATTAATTGGTATGTGAATGCTGTCCTAATATGGTCTACCTTACTTCATTAATTGGTATGTGAATACTGTCCTAATATGGTCTACTTTAGTTGATTCATTGGTATGTGAATGCTGGCCTAATATGGTCTACTTTAGTTGATTCATTGCTTTGTGAATGCTGGCTAAACCTCTGTTCTCCCCCTGGTATGCACTGGACATTGTGCGCGTCAGGATGACCAGTTGCTTGAGGACAGTAAGACGCTTGGAGACTGTGGCTTCACCAGCCAGACGGCCCGGCCCCAGGCCCCGGCCACCGTGGGACTGGCCTTCCGCATTAACGGTGAGCCTGGCTCCTGCTCTGCCTCAGAATGAAAGACCTGAGCTGGCTGTGCTTGTTGAACTGCTCCTCTGATGTGAGGCTGAGCTGGGCTCAGTGTGTTGTCAAGGTGGGTTGTGGTTGGCGGGAGCCAGACGAGGTAGGAAGTAGGACTGCTGATTTGGGGGACTCCTCTTCCACCATTTCTGCTTTTTTTCATTCATGGGTTGTTGTTTTTTTTTGTTGTCTAATGTGCAGTCATTTTCCCCTATGCACCCTCAGTATGCACCCTGTGTCAAAGTTGGGGGTCGGTTCCATATGAACAATGCGCATAATGCTCAGTGAAGTTTTATTTCCTCTCCTGAATTCAAAAGGAATTGAGCCTGTTATTTGTTTACATTTCAGAAAAAAGAATGGCAGTTTTTACGACAAACCCACATTTTATCTATCATTAAAGGAGCACTGTCACACTTTTTTCAGTTCAGCTTATTTGGATTAATTGCTTAAATTCTGTGAGTAGGCCTTTTAAAATCACCGTCAGTGTCGCTGTTTCCTAAATATAGGGCAAAACTTGACGTGTTTGGCTTGAATCTAGCCCACAGGTGTCAAACTCCCGTCCTGGAGGGCCGCAGTGTCTGCTGGTTTTTGGGGTCTTTTGGGCACCTGTGGTTCATTCAAGTCATTGATTGGTTAAAGTGTCCACACACCTTGTTCTCAAGGCCTTAATTGTAAGCTGATTGAACGGAAACCACAAAAACCCACAGATACTGTGGCCCCCTGGGAATTCAGTTTGATACCCCTGCTCTAGCCTGTGTTACCAGAAGGTAACGGGCGCTCAAACTTCACCCTTGAACACAGAGACAGCACAGAGAAGTTTACTGCCTTGATTCAAAGATCATAAGTGTGCAAGCGTGCACGGAATCGAACTTGCCTAGCCTGAGCAATATAAATGACAGCTCTGGCTACCCTGACGGTAATTTAAAAAATGCTGACACGTAATTAAAGTATTAAGTCCAAATATGCTCAACTGAAAAGAGCATGACAGTTTAATGATATTTTTGATGCGTTAACAGCAGTGCAGGGCAGTAAGCTGGCTCCATGTCCCCACGGCGAAGCTGGACTCTGACTGTCTCTTCCTCTCCACAGAGGACGCATTCGAGCAGCTGCGTGTGGAGCCCTTCTCCAGCCCTCCGGAGCTCCCCGACGTCATGAAGCCCCAGGACTCCGGCAGCACAGCTAACGAGCAGGCTGTGCAGTGAGCAGGCAGGGGTGGGGTGGGGTGGGGTCGGGTGGGGTGGGAAAGAGTTCTGGGTAAGGGAAAGTGGCTGTTCGATAGTTGATAGAGGAGGGTTCCTGGGGGGGTGGGAACATGCACGGGGATGTGAACCCCTGTGATTATTTTCCTCCTAATCACTCCCTCTTGGCCCACATGCTGTCCCATAATTGGACCCCTCTCCTGACAGGGGGGACAGGTTCACACTCGGACATATTTCTGATCAGAACTTTGGCCTTGCTGCCTGCAGGCATGTGGGGTACGGGTATACAACACAAAACCTTATGTTTTATTTATGCTCATTTCAGGGGACGGGACGTAATGCATTGTGCTTATCTAGGCCATGGTGTGTAAAAATGTACCTATTCCCCTATCACAGATTGCAGTTGCGTTACTGTGTGTTACATAGTGATTATTAATATTAATATTATTTGGGATTGTAAGGATTTTATGGGGAAGAGAGACAGGGGAGAGGAAGGGGCTGCAGGGTTTGGCTAGGCTAGGGTCAGTGAAGTGGAAACTGAAAATAAACTCTCTGGATGCTACAACCTCAAGTGTGCAGTGGAGCGTAGAAACTGACACCAGAACCCAGACATTGAAGTGTAAAACAAAAACATTTTTCTCTTTTTAAAACAAAATTTCCTAATTTCCTCGCCTTGGTTTCCCGCCCTGGTCCTGGAGTTCTGCTTGAATTTGGCTCTCAGTTGAAATCTCAGTGATCTTAGCATTTCTTTTCTTACTTTTTAAAAATGGGAGTTTTAAGTATTTTGCCTTACAGATGACCTTACATGAGTCCATATTAAACTGGACAGTGTTTTGCGTGATAACCAAAGGCAGAGTTTAGGCAGAACTTGTGTTCCATGTACAAGACGAGACTTGATGACCTTATGCAACTTGCTCAGTTTGTTGAACTCCCAGCTCCCAGGTTGGGAGACTGCTTGGCGTCCCTGCTGCATGTTTGACGCTGACTGACGTGGACCCGCCTCTAATCACACTGAACCGTGGCCTTCGGGACACTCCCCTCTGTACTCATGGTAGAAATGCCATGTGGTAAATCTCGTTCCAAAAAAACAAAACAAATGATACATGTAACTATCTTAAGTTGAATAAAGATGGCCTTTTGTTTTTCAGTTCCTCTGTACTTTGTTCTGGTTTTTCTCTGTCTGAGGTCGTTGTGGCTTGGGATGTTTCTTTCAGAGGAAAATAATTTCAATGTATAGTAGCATGTACTGTACTGATTTTTTTTATTTTACAACTTTTATAAATAATTATTTTATGAGTCATCTGATTTATCAGATCTGCACTAGCTAGTAGTTTCTTTGTTGGGCCACAAGAACTCCACACAGCGAGGCCCCGGCCAATGGGGATTCGAACCCAGGACCCCCTTGCTGTGAGGCGGCAGTGCTACCCACTGCACCATCCATGCCGCCATGTTTGAATACATCAAAATACTTGAAGATGTTTTGTTGCCGTATGCCAAAGAGGAAATGCCCCTGAAATGGGTGTTGCAACAAGACCCCAAATACACAAGTAAGTAAGCAACAACTTGGTTCCAGACAAAATGGGAATCCCTCGACCTCAACCCATGTCGCCCCCATGGCCTGAGGTTCGATCCCCCGCCCGGGCTGTGTCGAAGTGTCCCTGAGCAAGGCACCAAACCCCTAAATGCTCCTGACGAGCTGGTCGGCACCTTGCATGGCAGCCAATCGCCGTGAGAGAGTGTGAAGCATCAATTGTACAGCGCTTTGGATAAAGGTGCTATATAAATGCCTACCATTTACCATTTCAACCCCATTGAAAACTTGGGGTGACATTAAAAATGCATTTTCTGAAGCAAAAAATATGCAGTTGGCCACTCTGTACCAAAACATCGTATAACTATAATAATTCAAGCTCATTGGTTGAAAATTGGTTCTAATTGCCACAGCCAGTGGTGTTTCAACGTCAGCGTGTTTACAGAGATGGGGTGGGCTGCAATTCCTCTCTTGACCGTTAGAAGTAAAAAATTACCTATTGTACCTTTAAATACTCTAACAAATGATTAAACGATAAACTGGTGTGCAAACAGATAATCAGGAAATAGGACTCAGGTGAAACAATTATTTTTAAGAACAGCTTGGGAAAATAGCAGTTTGATCCTAAACTATGCATAAATACAAAATTATATAACAGAAACCGAAATCTTGAGGCTGATATGAAAAACTAAAAAAATACGGGGCTCATTCATTGTTTATTTTTCTCATCTCCCATCGGGAGAGGCTAGGACAAGTGGAAGACAAATAAGTAAAAATGGCGAAATGGAGATCGTAGGCATAAGTAAGGTAGATCTACAGATCGATCTTTTTTTTCTTTCTTTTTTTTTTTAATACTTCCGCAAAGGATGCGCTGATGTTTTCTTGGTCAAAGGAAAGATTGGGAGTTACTAACTTCAACTTCTAGCTCCTCGAAGGAATATTTAGCCGGTTGGAATGTCTTTAAAGATGGCGGATCTCGATCGATTTCCGGGTCGGAGCAAATAAAAGATGAAAGGGTTCTAAAAGTTCTGGGGCCTTACTTTTGCATGGACATTTTCCAACCAGTATTGGTCACTTAGTCATGAAATAAATGTATCCATAATTTTGCTCTTATACTTTTATGTGGACCGTTCATCTTTGACAACCCTTGATTGGTGACATCCAAGCTTTAATTTGCTTTATTGTTTAGTTCCTTATCTTGGCTTCAATTTAAAAAAAGAGGAAATGTAAATGTGAGTCTAAATTGCCCGTAGGTGTGAGTGTGCGAGTGAATGGTGTGTGTGCCCTGTGATGGACTGGCGACCTGTCCAGGGTGTATTCCTGCCTTTCGCCCAATGTATGCTGGGATAGGCTCCAGCCCCCCTGCGACTCTGATCTGGATAAGCGGGTTCAGATAATGGATGGATGGATGGATGGATGGATGGAAATGTAAATTTGTCCCTGTACCTCTTTTCATTTTATTTTTACATAGAGCAGTATATGAGAGGCATAATATATTAGACCTATACTCATAGCTTTGTGTAGGCGTACCATGTATTGTAATGCAATGGTGAAAGAGATGGCTCATTCATTCCTCAAAATGTAATAGACATGATCGCGGCGATCACTAATGTTTAATCTCTCGTCGACCTAGTAATTCATATATGTTAATGATTTGTGTACGATCGTGAATTTTTCTCCATTTTTAATATTAATCGACAATGACAGAAATGTCGAACAAATTGGGGTCAGTGCTGTGGCACGGCAGTTGTCTGTCAAACACAGTTACAGTTAAACTTTTGGCGCTAGGTGGCGGTAGCTTACATTTTCTTGGTTAAATATTGGTTTGTATGGTGGAAAGCATCGATGGTGCCCGTACATTGTGAATGTTAAAGTTCACGGAATTTTTTTTTTCTTCGAAAATAACGAAATCCTCGGAGTGAGACGGTATGTAACAATGGGATGAACATGTTTTTGTAGCTAGAGCTGGCTGGTGATAGGTCGATAATTCAATTTAAATCGCAAGCTAGTAATTATACTGACTAAAGTTGTAGGAGCGACCCAGTCAGTTAACTTAACGGAATGGTATCAGTCTATTGAACGGTGTATAGCAAAAACAAAAGAATTCACATTGCTGTTACAATACTTTGAGGCAACTGTATATATAGACTTCTAATGCTGTAGCCTATCCACTCAAAGTTATGATGGTTGTATGCATTGGACTGCTGCCACACATTTGGCTGATTTAGATAATTGCATGGATAAGTCGGTCTAATAAAGTAAAGTGTTCCTAATAAAGTACTCGGTATACTTTTAATAACCCCACATTACAACAGTGGCATGCAGAAGAGCATCTTTGAACACACAATGCGTCAAAACTCTGTAAGTGGATATGCTAATGGAGCAGTAAGTGGCTAATGGCCCTGGCTCTGTCTCAGCTGGGCCATGTTAAATGCCGCGTGCGTGGCGTCCGCGGCCCGGGCGGTGCTGGAAATGGTCCAGTTCGACTGGGAGCCGCTGTCTGACGGGGAGCTGGACCAGCGCCTGGACCGTGCCGTGGAGGAGATTCTGGAAGCTGAGCTAATCGAGAAAGCAAGAGCCATTGTTGGGCCAACGTATGTGCTTCAATCGGAGCAAACGGCACCGTTTGGGCAAGCGGAGACTCTGACACACTCACAGCAGCTTGAGCGCCCACTCCCACAGGGGTCTCAGCAGTCACAACCGCCAAGCAATGCAGAGGAAGACAACGGCACAGTCAAGGTAGACCCCCCCTTTATAGTGGATTGAGAACGAATTAAAAACCCCTGAGGAATTTACTGGAGCTAACTGGCATGCTGCTCCTCACAGTTGTGTCTGTTAAAAGTCTCTTTGTCCTCGTGAGCTTTGTTTTTTTACAATGTGTCAATCTTAGTAGGATTTTTCTCTGTGATTCAATGGCTCTAATCGTTTGTGCATATGTTGTAACGTTGCAGCTACATTGTCTACACAGTGCCTTGCAGGCTTGTCTTATCCTGTGGGTTTATGCCATTCTCCCAGTATGTCACAGAGCTCCTCCAGAACTCAGACTCCAGCTACAGCCGGAGCAGGCTGACGGGCAGGGCTCGTCTGTCCCTCCCCCACACGGTGCTCCTGTCGCTCACCCTCCTCTGCACGAGGCAGAGCTACCGGTCCGTCTCCAGCCGCTTCCGCGTGGAGAAAGGGAACATCCACCGTGTCTTCTTCTCCTTCTGCCAACGCGTCAACGCTCTGTCCCCGCAGCAGATCCGCTGGCCCACCGGTGCGTCTGGAAGGGCTGCTCAGTCACCGCATTCATACACACCCGAGTGACCGACCCGTTCATTCACTCACACCCGAGTGACCGACCCGTTCATTCATTCACACACCCGAGTGACCGACCCGTTCATTCATTCACACACCCGAGTGACCGACCCGTTCATTCATTCACACACCCGAGTGACCGACCCGTTCATTCATTCACACACCCGAGTGACCGACCCGTTCATTCATTCACACACCCGAGTGACCGACCCGTTCATTCATTCACACACCCGAGTGACCGACCCGTTCATTCACTCACACACCCGAGTGACCGACCCGTTCATTCACTCACACACCCGAGTGACCGACCCGTTCATTCATTCACACACCCGAGTGACCGACCCGTTCATTCATTCACACACCCGAGTGACCGACCCGTTCATTCATTCACTCGCGCCCGAGTGACCGACCCGTTCATTCACTCACACGCCCGAGTGACCGACCCGTTCATTCACTCACACGCCCGAGTGACCGACCCGTTCATTCACTCACACGCCCGAGTGACCGACCCGTTCATTCACTCACACGCCCGAGTGACCGACCCGTTCATTCACTCACACGCCCGAGTGACCGACCCGTTCATTCACTCACACGCCCGAGTGACCGACCCGTTCATTCACTCACACGCCCGAGTGACCGACCCGTTCATTCACTCACACGCCCGAGTGACCGACCCGTTCATTCACTCACACGCCCGAGTGACCGACCCGTTCATTCACTCACACGCCCGAGTGACCGACCCGTTCATTCTCACACACACACACACACACACACACACACACCCCCCAGTGACCGACTTCAAAAATATGAACCTCACTCAAAAACACACACATGTAGGCTGAAGGATCTAAACAAGGTTAAATGATCAATGTCACATTTTTTTCAGTTGAGTTTATTTGGATTAAATGCTTAAGTTATGTGTGTAGGCATTTTTTAAATCACCATCAGTGTCGCCTAAATATGGGGCAAAACTTCTGGTTGTCTTGAATCTCCAGCCTGTGTGACCCAGAAGGTAACGGGCGCTCAAACTCCACCCTTGAACAGAGACTGGTTTATGGGTGGCCACCCATCTTGGCGATCACATGACACTCCAACGAAAATATGGTAACATTAGCATACAGATGTCACTACCTTGGCCAGCCTGAACGATATAAGGACAGCTGTCCACTGGACATGTTTGTTGAGAGAAGTTATGCCCCATATTTAGAATACGGCTACACAGAAATAATCTCAACCGAAAAGTGTGACAGTACTCCTTTAATCCCTTTCCCTCCCTCAAGATGCAGTTATGAATTCAAAAATCTACCAAATTCATTCAGTAGGGGCAAAAAGTAAATAAATGTAAAGACCTGTTTACGTTGGCCTATGGTAAACTCTGGCTCTCCGATAGCTGCGGGCTTAGATCCACAGTTGGCAGAGCGAGTGAATAAGCAGCGTTGTGATACCAGTCATACGTGATTGCCATGTTTAGTATTTGTTGACCTGGTTGTCTTGGATTTTGCTTGACTAACTTGAGATACTTTTGCGATATTGGCCCCTAAAGAGGCCAGAAAAAAAGGTTTATTTTCTGAAATCCCTGACATACGATCAAAACGTGTCCAGATTTTCACTCGTTACAGAATGCCCCACGTCAACCACAAATGCAGAATTCCTCTCCTTTCCCTCAGCTCTTTTCCCCATTGATCTCTTTTTCCAGGCCAAGAGGCAGTGCCAAACCTGGACTTCCTGTCTGGAACGGAGAGTTTAGAGAACCCTGCAATCCCCAAGGTGTTTGGAATTCTGGGAAGTACTCGCATTCCTATCCGTCTCCCAATCGGGAAGCAGCAGATGGAGGGCGGGGCGCTGGAAGTGAAAAGAATGAAAAAGGAAGTCCATCCCGACTCCTGGCTCAACCTCGAGCTGGTGTGTGATGGCCAGGGAAAGTTTCTGCACTGCAGGATCAGCAAGGGCTCTGACACCGACAGAGCCAGCTCTCTGAGGGACACACTCAAGCAGAACCCCCAAATGCTACCAGAAGGCTCCTGCTTGGTGGCCAGGACAGGGTACCCCCTCTCTGCCCAAATACTGACCCCATACGCCACACAGTCCTCTCCCAGGGAGGATCTGTACAATCGGACCCTGGAAGCCCATTTGGACGTCTTTGATCAGGCAGTGGCCGAGCTCAAAGCTCGCTTCCAGCGGCTGATGTACTTGGACATGGGGAATTTTCAAAGGGCGCATGCAGTGGTGCTGACCGCCTGCATTCTGCACAATGTATTCCTGCAGATGGGAGACAGAGACAGCGTCTCCGACAGGACTCAGAAGGAGGAACGAGAGAATGAGGGGGAAGGAGAGGAGGAGGAGGAGGGTGTGCGAAAGAGGGAGGACATTGCAGATTTGCTGTACAGAGAGATGGAGGCTGGCAGACTTAAATGTGCTTAGGTGCATAGTGTAACATCACGCACAGGAGGAGGCAGGGGTGGAGGGCATTGGATTGTAATACAGAGCGATAATTCGTTTTTCAGGAACACTGAATTAATGGCTTGTTTTTGTTCACTTTGTTGTTTACCTGAATTGTTCTCTTAACAAACTGATTCTGCAAGCAAGATTCAGGTTTTGTGAACCAACAAAAAAAAAAACTGCTATTTTTATATTTTATTAAAAGAAATAAAGAAAAAATACAGTGTGCTCTTCATTGAGTTCCTGCTCAAAAGACACATATTTACAAAGGGACACACCACGTTATCTCAATCTATCCACTGCTCTCGTTTGCTAACTGGGAGTGGTTCTCTTCAGCCAGGTTAGAGATGGCTCTAGCCAGGTTATTGATAGCGTCGATCTTCCTCTCCTCTAAAGCTTTTTGCTGTGCCCAGAGATTCATCTTCCTCTCTTGCAGCTCCAGGTACAATTGTAACACGTCCTGTGGAGGCCGAGACGAATAGGGGGCAGAAGGTAAAGTCGGCGTCGGAAGGATTGGGGTGAATTTTTTAGCCGGTAAAGCCCTGCTCAGTTTACTTCCGTTCAATTTCTTCTGTGCTGCTAGGTCCTCTCGGCTTTTCCCCAGAACGTTGTGCATGGTCTGGAAAAACTCCCAGTGTACGCTTTGAGACCCCAGCCTCTTGGCTCTCTCTGCGTTCTTCCTGTAAGTCGCCAGCATGTTTCTCCATTTTAAATCGCATTCGTAGGCCTTGACGGTAACGTCTTCATTCCCGGCGGACCTGAGGTTAGCCGTCACCCTGTCAGCCACTGTCTCCCAGAGTTTCTTCTTCTTACAGACTGGCTGGTCAAATTCGGAGTCCATAGCCAATCGAGTGCGGACCAACTGCCAGGTGGCTTGCAGAGTCCAGACGAATTCTGCTGTAGGGTGGTAAAATAAAAAGAGGAAAATAATTGTCTTGGGAAAATGATATTCACCAGTTTGCCGACTTTTGATTTGGCGGTTGGCATGGACCTATTGGCCATTTTCCTATACATCTATAAATCATCAACAAATATATGCACTTGCATAGACTTAAGTGTCAGAAATAAGCACATTAATTTCCCGAAGGACTAGTTTATACAAAAGCAACAACAAAAAACTAGATGACACGTTTTTTCTTTTTTTTTTTATCCGTTACTAAAGCCACTGGCTTATTTTTCCGAAATTGCGACCATGCATCGTTGTGGCATTACCGTTTATTGGCCGATAGTATCCTTTACACCCTGATATTAAAAGGGTTGGGCAAAATTTCAAACGTTTTTGGCATTTCAAAATGGAATACATAACATTTTCAATTATTGACCCATTAACTCTACACAAGACGGACTAGTTTTTGAATGCGGTCACGTGAGTGGAAAGTGTACTTTAATAAAGTCTTTATCTGCTGTGTTTTAGGTCTGAGCACTTAGCCTATGGCAGTGGACAATGCTGACAGTTTCACACCTTTCTGTACTGTGCTTGATATTCAGCAGGCCAGTTGAAGGCACGGACTTAATGCCAAATCATTAAATAGCTCTAAACCGATATTATGCTAGTTTTAAACATAACACTTGTCAAATAAAGCGCTGATCTAGCTGTCTTTGAATAAATAAATAAAATTAGGCAACACATTCGCAACGTTACATAGTCACTAACGTTATACGGTGGTTAGCTAAAGCATTTGCTTTCATTTTACTCAAAGGCTAAAAGCTCAGGAATAACATTTATTATACGAGTAGTTCCACTGATTAACATGTTAGCTAGCGAGACAAAACAATTTAAACTTCTGTCAACTTTCCTTGGTGTTTATTGTGTGCTCCCAAAACCGAGTAACGAACCCTTCGCACTAAGTAACAAAAGCGCTAGCCTAACTTACCTCCTTTTGACTTTTCGGGATCCAAATATGAAGCCACCTTTGGATTATCATTGCTCTTTTCAGCGCTCCCTCGTGCTGTTGTTTCAGTGCTTGCCATCGTTTGGTTCACTAGGGAAGACGAAATTTTGTGATTTTTCAGTGGATTTAAACAACACTTATGTGGCACCGGTGATTTGTTTTCTCTACATCAAATACAACGATGATTATAACAACAACCTTATTCGCCTAGGCCCATGTTAAGCGGATTTCACGGAAGTCAAACTGTAATACGCGTTATATGGGAAATGTATTTTCACCTGTAATCTGAATCGAAGTGGGGAGCGATTGGAAAAACTACGATCCCAGAGTGCATTTAATAATACGTAACTGGCGTAGTCTTTTCATGGGAAACGAAGTTATTGAGTACAACAGTAATCGTGGAAACCGACTTTTACTTCGGACCAGTGAGACTTCAAATCCCAGAACATAAAACGCCCACTTCGTAATCATCTTCCCTCCCCCACTTCCCGTTTGTTGTTCAGCAAAAATGGCGTCAGCGTCTATCTAACAGATTGCGTTTGGCCGGAAAAATGCAATATGTCTCTGGATATAGTCAAAGCTAGTAAACATGCATCCGTGGACGAAAAGAAGACGAATTAGTTAGCTATAGAAAGGAAGCAGTCAGTAGAACAGTTTGATATTTGTATGTGTTCGGCGTGTTTACCTCGATCGGCCTAAAATTATTCAGCGAAGGGAGGGGTAGGTAATTGACTACAAGTCCCATCAGCGCGGACACGGTTGTCTCAAGTGGTTAACCCCGGTTTGGTGCATGCCAGTAGATGTAGTTTTATGCCACTCCCAGTGCCCTGGCCTCATTGAACACCGGAGGAAGCGAAATATTTTAAAAGTATTTTGGCAATTTTTATTTTTTAAACTGTTCATTATCTAGCTACAGTAGCTATAACTGTTCAACATAAACGTGACGAAATTATGCATTTTATTTTGGATTTTATTTGATCATTTAGGGCATTTACCATCCATCTGTCTCCCCCAGGGTCTCCCTGCAGTGCCCCGATACCCCGGTCTGTGAGTGGGCTGGAGCGGAGGAGGGAACGCCGTGACGATGTTTGCAGTGCATGGCAGCGGACAGCAAGCCAAGCGGCCGGCGGCCGGGAGAGAGGCGTCCCCCTCTGGCCCAGAGGCCTCGCTGAGCTGGTGTCTGACGCAGCTCTCTCGTGCAGCGAGGGCCCAAGCAGACTGCGGGGGTGAGGAGGACGAGGAGGCGAGCCGGAGGGCTCACGCGGGACTGTGGCGGGCGCTGGTGGCCATCCGTACTCGGCACATCAAAGGGGGCAGCGCGGCAATCGCGCGGTATCGTGCTCGCGGGGGCCTGGGGCCCCTCCTCCAGGTGCTCCGGGCCCCCGGCTGCCACCGCAAGACCCAGGACCTGCTGCTCAGCACCCTGGCCAACTGCTGCACCGAGAGGGAGAGCCGGGAGGAGGTGAGGCCTAGTCCAGTGGGTGTCAGGGTGTTTTTAGGACAGTGGGCTCATTCAGGCCAGTGGGTGTCAGGGTGTTTTTAGGACAGTGGGCTCATTCAGGCCAGTGGGTGTCAGGGTGTTTTTAGGACAGTGGGCTCATACAGGCCAGTGGGTGTCAGGGTGTTTTTAGGACAGTGGGCTCATTCAGGCCAGTGGGTGTCAGGGTGTTTTTAGGACAGTGGGCTCATACAGGCCAGTGGGTGTCAGGGTGTTTTTAGGACAGTGGGCTCATACAGGCCAGTGGGTGTCAGGGTGTTTTTAGGACAGTGGGCTCATACAGGCCAGTGGGTGTCAGGGTGTTTTTAGGACAGTGGGCTCATTCAGGCCAGTGGGTGTCAGGGTGTTTTTAGGACAGTGGGCTCATACAGGCCAGTGGGTGTCAGGGTGTTTTTAGGACAGTGGGCTCATACAGGCCAGTGGGTGTCAGGGTGTTTTTAGGACAGTGGGCTCATTCAGGCCAGTGGGTGTCAGGGTGTTTTTAGGACAGTGGGCTCATACAGGCCAGTGGGTGTCAGGGTGTTTTTAGGACAGTGGGCTCATTCAGGCCAGTGGGTGTCAGGGTGTTTTTAGGACAGTGGGCTCATTCAGGCCAGTGGGTGTCACGGTGTATGCAGTGGGAGTGGACAGAAATGTACTTTTATGTGCTGGCTATTGTTGTTATTCTGTGAGCGATGGTCACCTGGGCCCTAATTTATATGTACGTCACCGACTGTGTTAGATTGTTGATGTTTTGGTACAAAGTCAGGACGTTCGATTTCATAAAAGGATTTCACAGTTTAGATTGGCTTGTTACTGGGGCAATGGGGTCTTAAGTATAAACCTGCAAAAACCTAGGTTCAGGGCTAATTTAGGTGGGCTCTATATAAACCACTTGGTGAAAACACACTCGGAGAGCAGAAATTAGCTCAGGTGAGCTCAGCTCAGCGAGCCTCTTGTCGATGAACAAGCTATCATTGTAAGAGCGTTTAGAAGTGAATGTGTTTTTTCAGAACATGACTTTTTACGCTATCTTTATGAGCGCCTTTGATTTCGTTGTGAATCATTTAATAGTGCACATGAAAAGTTAAGACCCTGCAGACACCGTATTTCGCTCTCGAACAGGTACATTTTTACACACGTGGCGCCGCTGAAAATATAATAAACTTTATTTGTCCGTACGTTTCTTTATTTGTCCACATACAGTGCAGGTAAAAATGATATCATTTTGGAGAAAGTTTCACGTTATCAACAAATACATTTTTCCACAGTATTCCCAAATGTCCTTTGAGGTTAACCACTTGTCCATTATGGTGTACAAGTTATTGGTAACAAATTTAATATTTTATTTTAAGAAGACATTGAATTCTATTATTTCATCTTCCCAGTGCATCGGAAGATGATATCATTTAATGTTCCATTGTGCTGGCATTATCAGAAAGCTTTCATTTTTAAGGCTCAGGCTATGATTGATTTCTGAGCAAAAACAACATACGTTAAAAATATTGCTTTGTGCAAGCCCCCAAAATAATTTTATCGTGTGCACCCAAGATGCATTTTTGGAATTTGGTGGGCTCCATCGTACAGGATCATGCTCCGTCAATTTTCATGTGGGCAGAGCCCCGCCTTCCCTTTGTCTATATACGGAGAATGATCCTGTTTTTGGCATGCGATTCATCTACCCTTTATAGCAGAAGAAAGGCAGAATGTAATTAATCAGATTTGACACTTGATGCATCAAAAGGATAGATTGTTCAAGTGACATATCTGAAATAGGGCCCGGCACTGCAGTCATTCTCTCTCTCAATTTCAAAGTGCTTTTTTCGCATGACATATACACTCACTGAGCACTTTATTAGGTAGACCTGTACTCCCGCTTGTTAATGCAAATATTTAACCAGCCAATCATGTAGCAGCAACTAAATGCATAAAAGCATGCAGCCATGGTAAAGTGGTTCAGCTGTTTTTCAGACCAAATGTCAGAACTGGTGCCAGACAGGGTGGTGGGGGCGACATGGCTCAGGCAGTAAGAGCAGTCGTCTGGCAGTCGGAGGGTTGCCAGTTCGATCCCCCGCCCGGGCTGTGTCAAAGTGTCCCTGAGCAAGACACCTAACCCCCAAATGCTCCTGACGAGCTGGTCAGGGCCTTGCATGGCAGCCAATCGCCGTTGGTGTGTGAGTGTGTGTATGAATGGGTGAATGGAGAAGCATCAATTGTACAGCGCTTTGGATAAAGGCGCTATATAAATGCCTGCCATTTACCATTTACCATTTGGTTTGAGTATCTCAGAAACTGCTGATGTCCTGGGAGTTTCACACACAACAGTCTCTAGAGTTTGTAGTGGGTTGAGCGAAAAACAAAAAACATCCACTGAGCAGCAGTTCAACGGAGAAAGCTCAAAAGCTGATAGGAAGGTGACAATAATGCAAATAACCACACATAACAACAATGGTATGCAGAAGAGCATCTCTGAACACACAACACATCAAACCTCTTTAGTGGATGACCAATAAGTCTAAAAATAAGTCTTATGAATACCTAATAAAGTGCTCACTGAATGTATATACACTTGTGCTGCCAAAGCAGAGGTTATATAATAAAACTACAACATGGGTCACAGATTATGGATGGAAAATTGTGTGTATGATCGGATGGAAAGTGATGTTAGATGTGTGTGTCTGTCTGTCTGTGTGTGGGTGCGTGCATGCATGCATCTGTGTGTGTATACAAAAATAGTGCCGTGAGGATGCAGCAATCTTTGTTTTCCCCGAATAAGGAGGGTATCTTGTCCATCAGGTTTGTTATGTAATTGGGGACATTATTGGCTTTTATTTATTGTGAATTTGGTCAAATTTAGCACATTCTCCCAAGAAGTGTTTCTGTTTCAATTTTAGTGTCTTTACATTGTTTACATGTCTTTACATTTCTCCCTGTGCCCCCCCACCCCCCCACCCCACCAGGTACGGAAACTGGGAGGAATTGGCCTCGTGGGTGAGTTGGTGTGATTGGGAGTGTGCACCTGAAGTGTGAGTTTGCTGTGATTGTGTTTGTGTGCACCTGAAGTGTGAGTTTGCTGTGATTGTGTTTGTGTGCACCTGAAGTGTAACAGTGTGCTGTGATTGTGTTTGTGTGCACCTGAAGTGTAACATTGTGCTGTGATTGGGTTTGTATGCACCTGAAGTGTGATTTTGCTGCAATTGTGTTTGTGTGCACCTGCAGTGTAACATTGTGCTATGATTGTGTGTGCATCTAAAGTGTGACTGTTTGCTGCGATTGTGTTAATGTGTGCACCTGAAGTGTAACTGTGTGCTGTGATTGTGTGCACCTGAAGTGTAACAGTGATTGTGTTTGTGTGCACCTGAAGTGTGACTGTTTGCTGTGATTGTGTTTGTGTGCACCTGAAGTGTGAATTTGCTGTGATTGTGTTTGTGTGCACCTGAAGTGTAACATTGTGCTGTGATTGTGCTTGTGTGCACCTGAAGTGTGAAAGTTTGCTGTGATTGTGTGTTCCTGAAGTGTGATTGTTTGCTGTGATTGTGTTTGTGTGCACCTGAAGTGTAACATTGTGCTGTGATTGGGTTTGTGTGCACCTGAAGTGTAACATTGTACTGTGATTGTGCTTGTGTGCACCTGAAGTGTGAAAGTTTGCTGTGATTGTGTTTGTGTGCACCTGAAGTGTAACATTGTGCTGTGATTGTGCTTGTGTGCACCTGAAGTGTGAAAGTTTGCTGTGATTGTGTGTTCCTGAAGTGTGATTGTTTGCTGTGATTGTGTTTGTGTGCACATGAAGTGTAACATTGTACTGTGATTGTGCTTGTGTGCACCTGAAGTGTGAAAGTTTGCTGTGATTGTGTTTGTGTGCACCTGAAGTGTAACATTGTGCTGTGATTGTGCTTGTGTGCACCTGAAGTGTGAAAGTTTGCTGTGATTGTGTTTGTGTGCACCTGAAGTGTAACATTGTGCTGTGATTGGGTTTGTGTGCACCTGAAGTGTGAGTTTTCTGTGATTGTGTTTGTGTGCACCTGAAGTGTGAAAGTGTGCTGCGATTGTGTTTGTGTGCACCTGAAGTGTGAAAGTGTGCTGTGATTGTGTTTGTGTGCACCTGAAGTGTGAAAGTTTGCTGTGATTGTGTGTCTGTGCAGTGGCGGTGCTGAACAATGTTCCTGTTGAGACTGTACAAAACCGTGCAGCCCGGGCCCTTGGGAACTTGGCCATTGACCCAGAGAACTCTGCCCTCATCCACTCAGCCGGTCAGTATGAATCACAGCCTGTTTGTCTGTTCTATTCCCAATCTGCCCCTGCCCTGGGGCCCCACTGTTTCTGTGCCTGTTTCTAATGATTCAGCTTCAGGAGTGTGTAATGTCTCTGAATCAGCTTCAGGTGTCTGCAATGTCTCTCATTCAGTTTCAGAATTTCTTTATGATTGAGTTTCAGAAGTGTGAAATGTATATATTGGTATATATCTTTTGCCACCACTGTGTCCACTTTCGAGTTGATGTTTATTCATACCTGTCACTGATGGCAGATGTGAGGTCACCGCTTCTGTACACATGGTGTACAGAAAAGCACAATTCAAAGAAAAGGTTGGCTTAGATGCCTTGTATTTACAAAAGAAAACAGAGAACAACAGAGAACATTGACACAAAACAAGGCTAACATGGCAAGAAATCAGAGAAATCACAAAATGTATTTAAGGAACTAATACAATGCATCACAGATATGGCCATACCTGTGGGTTAGGCCCCCTGGTGGACAGCACCTCCATGTGCCTTCATGGCACCACACAGTATGGCCCGGGAGGGTGTTGTTAACGGCTGGATGGTGCATGAGCTTGCTCTTATTACTCATGCAGTGAAAATTGTAATTCATTCTTCTTTTTCTCTTTAACAGGTGGTGTAGCTCCTCTCATCCTCTGTCTTTCCCCTCCCCCCTCCTCCTCCTCCTCCTCCTCCTCCTCCCCTCCCCCCACATCCTCCTCCACCACTCCTCCCTCCACCCCCATAGCTCCTCCCTCCCCCAGGCTGGAGTGTGCCCAATCGGCTGCCCGCACCCTGCTGTACCTGTCCGACACGCCGTGTCACCGGCTGTCCTTGCTGTCGCAGGGTGCGCTCCCTGCCCTGGCCCTGCTGACGGGGCCCCAGTACCCCAGCGGGCTGCGGCGGGCCTGTCTGCGGGCCCTGGGCGAGCTCACCCGGGGCTGCAGCACTGAGTGCGCCCGGGAGGTGTCCCGCTGTGGGGCCCTGGCGGCATTGGGGCCCCAGGCCCTGGACCAGAGTGCCCGGCCCCTGGGGGAGATGGCGCTGAAGACCCTGGCCAACCTGTGCACCCAGGCCTGCCTGCGGCCACTTGTGGGCTCCCTTGGCGTCATCCACAGATTCGTAGAAGAGGTGAGGAGATCTCCGGGGAAGTCAGGGACGTTCTTCAGAGCGCTCTGCCTGTGCTGCAAGGAGGCGGTCAACCGGGCCAAAGTCAAGGAGAGTGGCGGCCTAGAGGTCCTGATTGGCTTCCTCTCCGCCAATCAGAGCCACCCTCTGTCCCGAATGGCCGTCTTGGCCTTCGTCGACTTTGTTTACGATGAACTGGCCATGGAGCAGCTCCAAGGGCTTGGGCTGGTGCCGCTGCTGGTCTCCAGATTGGTCGCTTTGGCTAAAGGGGAGGAGACAGCTGTGGGAGAGGTGGACACACCCCTTCTGTCCTGCCCGTCAGAGCTGATGGACACGTCTTGCTTCGACTCCTTTGACTTCCCCCCTCCTGAGGGGCACAGAAGAGAGGAGGGGAAGGAGCAGGCCCAGGGGTCCTCCAGCTTTCTCAGTTTGAGGTGAGCGAGCCTGCATCCATCTTTCTGTTGCACTGACCAGAGGGAATGCTCAAATATTGGAGAAGAAGTGTTGTGGGGTTTGAACAGTTTGGGTAACAAAATCGAAAACTACAAGAAAAGGGTCAAAGAAAGCACGGTATTATGGGAGAGAGAAGTTGGTCAGTCCGCACTTGTTTTAATCCATATTTGTGGATACAGTGGTTATTAACCTCCTGTCTCTCCCTTAGGTCCTGGCTGCTGTCAGAGGGGCTGATTTCCTCTGAGGGGGAGCTGCTGTCTCCTTCAGGAGGAGGGGATGGAAACTGGAGAAGCCTGTGCGCCTCCTTCTCTCCTCCTGCTCCCCTCTCTGACGGGCTGTCCCCTCTCCCGTGTCCCTCTCCCAGCCTGGCTGTCCCACTGCAGTCATCCACCCCTAACCTCACCCTGAACCCCAACCCCGTCCTCCCGTCTTCGTACCACAAACGATCTGCCTCCACCCCTATCCCCCTTCCCCCCTCAGCCCCCAAGCCTGTCTCCTCTCCCCCCTCCCAGCCTTCCCCCTCTCCCAAAAAACAGGCCCAAACCCGCTCCGGCGCCCCCCTTCCCGAAACCCCTCCCTTTTCCCAGCACCCCTTCCACCCCGAGCCCTGGACGAGCGAGTCCCCGATCCTGCTCCTGCTGTCTCGCTTCTCACAGTGCGAGGACCCCAGTGCCGCGCTCATCCACGCAGGCATTCTCCCCGGCCTGCTGTATTACCTCACGCAGCGCCAGGACCCCAGCGCTAGGTGCTTCCGCATGCTGGTCCGCCTGAGCTGCAACCCCAACTGCCTGCAGGGTCTGGTGAAGACTGGGGCAGCGGCCCTCATTCGGCTCCGCCTCTGTCTCAGAGAGGGCCTGAGGGACAGGGATGGACAGACAGACAGAGTTAAGGCCAGCACACGCCAGCTGGGTGAGTCTCTACAATCCCATCTACAGTGAATTCAGCTGCTTCCCACCATGATTAATGCCATCTCATAGAACACATACCCTGGCCTGACAATTCTTCCTGACTATGTCCTCAACTAAAGACTCCCCACACTCTCTTAGGTTCTCAACTAAAGGCTCCCCACACTGTCTTAGGTCCTCAACTAAAGAGTCCCCACACTCTCTTAGGTCCTCAACTAAAGACCCCCCACACTCTCTTAGGTCCTCAACTAAAGACCCCCCACACTCTCTTAGGTCCTCAACTAAAGACTCCCCACACTCTCTTAGGTCCTCAACTAAAGACTCCCCACACTCTCTTAGGTCCTCAACTAAAGAACCCCCGCGCTCTCTTATGTCCTCAACTAAAGACCCCCCACATCTTAACGCATTCGATAAAGGTGTGGAACGCTGTACTAAAAAAGTTTTTGAGGTATAACAGTTTTACAGCTTATTCTCCTATTAGGAACAACCTGTCTCTATTGTCAGGAGGACAGCCTTTCTCTATCCCACATCACTCTTATTTATTTTATTTGCATCTTCATTCTATACTTTGCGCCAATAAGTTACCACTAGATTCAGCGCTTCCCATCCATCCTGCCATAAAATTGCTAAAATTGCCAATAGAAGTGTGGTAACCATAGACTATTGTTGGCAGCATTCACTGCGGCTAAGAAGACTATTCTTCTGGCATGCTTTTCTCCAGATATTTCTTATATAAATGCGTGGTCGTGTTCCAAACTATTGCTACTTTTGAAAGATCCTCTGCAAGATTAAATGGTGCTTCTGTGAGGACTGTTACGTCATGGACCACAATTATCGGATACATTTGAGAGCTGCTAGTGTAACAGTGTATTTATGTTTTGTGTGTGCACACTGATTTTGATAACATTTTGGCAATGTATATTATGTATGCACCTATGAATAGATTAATTTTGATCTGTATTCCCAGTCCTCAACTAAACACCCCCCTTACACTCTTAGGTCCTCAGCTAAAGACCCCCCCCCCCCCACACTCTCTTAGGTCCTCAGCTAAAGACCCCCCCCCCCCCCCCCCCCACACACTCTCCCTGTCCCTAGTTTAAAACCAGAGGAGATGATAATCTGGGGCTCATGTGTCTGGAATAATCTGCCACATTTTTACATTTTAAGGCTTCTGACTCGGTGTCATCATTTAAACCGGTCATCAGCAGTCTTTTATTTAGGTCTTTCTTTTCAAGTTTGTGTAAATATTTACTGTATTACTGTTTCGCTCTGTGTTTATTGTCTTTATTAAAATATGTACCAATTTTAATACTGCTATAGACAGTAGACTTGGCTAGATGTACTTGAAGTATAACTGGAACAGCAAGTGACAGTGTTTTGGTCACTCAATGACCAAAATGGCTCCGGTAATGAAACAAGCATTAACGTGGCTCGGCATTTTACACTCGGCAACAAACAGGGCGAACCAAGTTATCGCATCATCCTATCTATGCCTGTGAGTTGCATATGTTAACGTTATACATTTGCTATTAATTAATACAACTTTCTTAACTCAAATCACTTGGCTTTCTTCTCTATCACTGTCACTTTCCCTGAGGAGGCCGGTCGGGGGGCAGTTTCTCAGCTCCAGTTTCAGTGTTGTGCGTATCGGACTCACGCAAAGCAACACACTGTCGCAGATCATTGGTTACATGCGCAGCGCTTCAGTTGATTGACCAACAAGACATTTTTGAATCTCAACAGAACCACTTTGGTTGGCGTTTTTTAACAGACGGTCTTGGCCATTGTGGCAGCTGGTGAAATCCCTGCCCTGATGACTGACCTTGTAAAGAGAGCCCGTGTCTAACTTGAGAGCATGTGTGGGTAAGAGAGTGTCATGCCTTAAAATCTGAAGGTATGACAGTAACAGACAGAATTCTATAGGCTGTTTGATTGTGATGCCTCTTGCCCTCTGGGTAATGTGAAGCAGAGACTCTCGGGGTGTCTCTGACCATGTCTGTTCTCTGCGTTTCAGGAAAGACTCTGCTCAGTAACCTGCGGGTACAGTGCGAGTCCAACTTCGGCTCCGGAGTCCTGAGCCACATCATGCTGTCTGGTTCTGATGTGGACAGACTGTATTGCACGCTCAGCTTGCCTCTTATAACTGGGTAAGGGAATGTTTTGCTCAAAACTATATCCCCCAATGTGTAGTTCTGAGGGGTGGAAGGTTTATCAGCATCCTGTTTACATTACAGTGAAGTTGAAAGGTAGATGAGTGTAGTTGGTAGACATGGCAGGGTGCATTGAGGGTCTCTGAATTGAGTTTCTTCCCTTCCAGTAACAAACTCCTGCAGAAGAAACTGCTCCTGGACAGCGGGGCCCTACAGT
The DNA here is from genome assembly GCF_963514075.1 of Conger conger. Lineage (NCBI taxonomy): Eukaryota > Metazoa > Chordata > Actinopteri > Anguilliformes > Congridae > Conger > Conger conger. The sequence goes on from NC_083775.1 coordinate 41,574,688, forward strand.
CTGCTTTGGAACACATTGGTTGTCATGACGACAGTAAGGACCACACCCTTGGATTCTGGAAGTCACTTGCCAGTTGGCTGCACCCTCCTCAGCCGACCACTCCTGGATGTCTGCATTCTCTGTATTTCTCCCTCCTCACAGAATGTCTGTCCTGCTTGATAGGACAGCCCAAATTGGAACCGGACAAACAAAGCACCTGGTTGAGCTCTGGGACAAGCATGGGCATGTTACCAAATAATGATAACATCCCGTTAATCTCAGAAAGTCACTTGCCCCCACCATTTAAAAAGCCTTGTCTGATTGACCGTTGCCCCTACCTTGACTCGGACTTTGACGTCATCTTCCTGCTGGACGATGGCAGTCAGTTTGCAGCCAGTGAGGACGCTGTTGCCCAGGGAGATGGATCAGTAAGGGTTGGGTCAGAGTATTTCCGGGCCTTGCTCAAGGGCGGGTTTGGGGAGGCACAGAGGAGGAGTGGGGAGGGGATTCCTATAAGGGATGTAACAGCCAAAATGTTGTTGCCTGTCTTACACTACCTGCATGGGTGTTGTGTGTCTCCCAGAGGGGGCAGATTGGACAAGAGGACAGATGAAGTTGGACAGTGTCGGAAGGAGTCTGGTGGACATTGTGTGGTTTTGGAATCACTTGCACTGGGGGGGCTGGGGAAGAGGAGTGAGGGGGAGATGTGCTCGGGAGAGGGGGAGGGGTTTCAGAACACCCCGTTGGCTGGAGCGATGGCGGGGGCCAGTAGGTTTCTGGTGTCTGGGCTGCAGGAAGAGCTGGAGGCCTTGTGTACATCCCTGCTCCAGTCCCTCAGCGCTCCGCGGCCCGTTCCCGAAATGCGTCAGGCTTCAGAGGACACCGAGAGGCGCCCCGTTTCTAAAGCACACTGTCAGCTCCAAGCAAACAAAACCAACTGTGCTGGCAACAGTGGGCTGGAACCAACCTGTGGGAGAGGGAATGGGAAAGATTTGAGCTCAGAATCAGGTGCTGACTTTGAGGTGCTGGTAGAACCCAGGAAGCAAGCTGTAGGCTCGGGGGCACAGCAAGGTGGTTCAGAGCAGAGCGGGAGCGAGCTTTTCAGTGGAAAAGAGTCCGATGTGGGAACAAGACAAAAACCAAAAACTCAGTGCATCTTAAATTTGGCATGTCAGGCACAGCTTAGTGTCGGAACTGCCTTTAAGACCAGTGATCTCCCACTCGACAGTAGAATAGCATGGGGATCTGGAACAAGATTAAATTCAGAATCTGCAAACTTTTTGCTAAACCATGCAAGCTCAGGGTCTCCCACAAAGTTAAACGGCCCGCTTGATCAGGAGGATGAGGGTGTGGTAGTCACTGCATCATCAGGCAACTCTGAACTGCAACATGAAACTCCTTCCATGGAGAGTGGTACAGGGTTAGCCAGCAATGAGGATGCTAGGCCTAGGATGGGTTCAGGAGAAAGCTCACATGCCAATCCAGGTACAGGATCCCCAACCCAGCCAGTCAGTATGAGAAAAAACAAATTAAACTCTGGGTCTAGATCAAATTCCGAGTCAGTCAATGTGTCAGGAATGAAGTCCGACTCACAGTGGTTAACAGATCCAGTTCCAGATTTCAAGCCTCACTATGGCATTAGTCAGGACTCAAAACCAGGTTCAAGGCGAACATCTGCACTAGACCGTGAAACCGAGAAACCTTCTAGGGCTACGTCCAAGTCCTGCTGGATGTTGGATCGTCGCCCTGGCGTGAAATTAGGCTCCGCCCTTCAGAAAGATGGTGCTTCTGATTTGGAGACAGATTCTCATAGTCCAGATCCTACACCAGAACCAGACAGCACATCTTCTACAAGATCAGACCAGGTCTCTGGATCACAGTTTCAGGAGAACTTGAAAGCATCCTCTCTGTCAGACATTAAATTAGCCAAACCCTCAGGACCCAAATTAGATTTGAGCTCAAGGCTTGAAAGCACACCAGACACAGAACTTTGCTCCCCTGAAGCCCCAAGTTTGGCACCCAGTCTTCTGTCTGATGTGGATTGTGAGAAACAATCGCTCTTGGTCAACCTGCCAGAACTTTACCACTTTTCACAGCTCCATAACTACCCCCGATTGCGTCAGATGTCCCTCTCTGTGTTGCTGTGGCGACAGAGAACCTCCCCCCAGCTGCCCCCCTCCCTGGCTGCAGATTGTATGTTTAAACTGGCTAGAGGGTCGCACTGCATCAAAACCCTAAAACAAGACCTCCTACTTCTGGTAACTGGGGTGCTAAGCTAAGGCCACAACAGAAGGGGATGTGTTTTTCCACTGGTTAACATGTGAGTTGTAAGTAGTGTCATCGTATGTAGATTATATACAGATGTGATCATATCTACATGCCTATATCCTTTCTTTGCAAGGGGCCAACTATTAAGAGGCATTAAGCTGGTAGTGGGATTGGGGAATAGGCAGCAAGACTGTACCGAAGAGGCAGCAGTGCTGAAGAGGCAGCAGTGTGCTTGTGGGTTAGGGCTCCACAATATATCAAATCACTGTATTTTTAAGTGTAATAATAACTGCTACCATATATGTGATCATGTGATTTGTTTGTTTCTTCTGTCACATGGAAGCAGCAATGCCTTGCGGCTGATTGGCTGTCTTATCGGCACCCACTTGATCTCAGTGATGTTTTTTCTGGGAGCATATCACATAACCTCTTGTGTTTGAATTACTACCGCATCTAGTATGAGTCTAAAGATGCCCTTTATGCCACATGATACCAGTTATTGTTATTACCTTCTCAATACATTTAGTGCTTACAGGGCTCCATGTGCATAGTGCATACAGGGACTCCATGTGGGTAGTGCTTATGGGGACTCCATGTGGGTAGTGCTTATGGGGACTCCATGTGGGTAGTGCTTACAGGGACTCCATGTGGGTTGTGCATACAGGGACTCCATGTGGGTTGTGCATACAGGGACTCCATGCGGGTAGTGCTTATGGGGACTCCATGTAGGTAGTGCTTATGGGGACTCCAGGTGGGTAGTGCTTACAGGGCTCCATGTGCGTAGTGCATACAGGGACTCCATGTGCGTAGTGCATACAGGGACTCCATGCGGGTAGTGCTTACAGGGACTCCATGTGGGTTGTGCATACAGGGACTCCATGTGGGTAGTGCTTACAGGGCTCCATGTGCGTAGTGCATACAGGGACTCCATGTGCGTAGTGCATACAGGGACTCCATGCGGGTAGTGCTTACAGGGACTCCATGTGGGTTGTGCATACAGGGACTCCATGTGGGTAGTGCTTACAGGGCTCCATGTGCGTAGTGCATACAGGGACTCCATGTGGGTAGTGCTTACGGGGACCAGGAGTACTCCATGTGCCACCAGAAGGGGCTCAGTCAGTGTGCCCTGGAGCTTGGTAACGTGCTTCATTAGTGGGCCTGATGAAGAGAGCGCTTTGGGGACATGGGAATCATGCAGTGCAGCACTTACTAGTCATGCATATTTGTTTATAAAAACATTATTGAAATCAAGTGTTAATAACACGGATAGAATAATATGATTTTTTTATTTCGTTTATTTTGTTCAGTAAAGTCCCTGATTCATTATTTGAATGATACACACAACCACTTCTGGGCCAAATGCTCTTGTTCAAATGACAATACCGACTGTTCTAAACAGAGAGAAAATGGGCATTGAAAAATATATTGTTTCCCATTGTCAGTTTATTCTCTCAATAAATATCTACAGACCATGCTGTCTTTGTCTGATATTTGCATACATCTGATGGGTTAGTGTTTGTTGCTATAACATAAATATTGTTGTACTGGAACGTGAAATTATTGACATACTTAACATATAATCACAGTACCCACCCTCGTTATATAATCCACAGTACTTAAGTGGAGGGAGTCTTGAAAGGAAAAGGCATGGTAGAGAACAGCTTGTTAACCTTGTTTGTTAACCTGCTACAGCCAATTATCTGTTTTCCATTCCAAATATGGTCCAAGGCATCGACGTAGCAGGCATTTATTCTCAAACTCTGTAATCTGCCACAGTAGTAGGGAGAGAAAGCTAGTGAATAGGAATCCATAACCAAATCAGCTGTTGAAACTATTGATATCAGTCAATGGTATAAAACATTAAAGTTCAACCAGTATGAACGGGCATTAGAAGACCACTCCGTACAGCACATACATTCAGGTCCATAAATATTGGGACACCGACACAATTCTCATCTTTTTGGCTCTATACACCACCACAATGGATTTGAAATGAAACGAACAAGATGTGCTTTAACTGCAGACTTTCAGCTTTAATTTGAGGGTATTTACATCCAAGTCAGGTGAACGTGTAGGAATTACAACAGTTTGTATATGTGCCTCCCACTTTTTAAGGGACCAAAAGTAACGGGACAAACTAACAATCATCAATCAAACTTTCACTTTTTAATACTTGGTTGCAAATCCTTTGCAGTCAATTACAGCCTTAAGTCTGGAATGCATAGACATCACCAGACGCTGGGTTTCATCCCTGGTGATGCTCTGCCAGGCCTCTACTGCAACTGTCTTCAGTTCCTGCTTGTTCTTCGGGCATTTTCCCTTCAGTTTTGTCTTCAGCAAGTGAAATGCATGTTCAATCAGATTCAGGTCGGGTGATTGACTTGGACATTGCATAACATTCCACTTCTTTGCCTTAAAAAACTCTTTGGTTGCTTTCGCAGTATGCTTCGGGTCATTGTCCATCTGCACTGTGAAGCGCCGTCCAATGAGTTCTGAAGCGTTTGGCTGAATATGAGCAGATAACTTCACACTTCAGAATTCATCCTGCTGCTTTTGTCAGCAGTCACATCATCAATAAATACAAGGGAACCAGTTCCATTGGCAGCCATACATGCCCACGCCATGACACTACCACCACCATTCTTCACTGATGAGGTGGTATGTTTTGGATCACGAGTAGTTCCTTTCCTTCTCCATACTCTTCTCTTCCCATCATTCTGGTACAAGTTAATCTTTGTCTCATCTGTCCATAGGATGTTGTTCCAGAACTGTAAAGGCTTTTTTAGATGTTGTTTGGCAAACTCTAATCTGGTCTTCCTGTTTTTGAGGCTCACCAATGGTTTACATCTTGTGGTGAACCCTCTGTATTCATTCTGGTGAAGTCTTCTCTTGATTGTTGACTTTGACACACATACACCTATCTCCTGGAGAGTGTTCTTGATCCGGCCAACTGTTGTGAAGGGGTTTTTCTTCACCAGGGAAAGAATTCTTCTGTCATCCACTACAGTTGTTTTCCGTGGTCTTCCGGGTCTTTTGGTGTTGCTGAGCTCACCGGTGCGTTCTTTCTTTTTAAGAATGTTCCAAACAGTTGATTTGGCCACACCTAATGTTTTTGCTATCTCTCTGATGGGTTTGTTTTGATTTTTCAGCCTAATGATGGCTTGCTTCACTGATAGTGACAGCTCTTTGGATCTCATATTGAGAGTTGACAGCAACAGATTCCAAATGCAAATAGCACACTTGAAATGAACTCTAGACCTTTTATCTGCTCCTTGTGAATGGGATAATGAGGGAATAACACACACCTGGCCATGGAACAGCTGAGCAGCCAATTGTCCCATTACTTTTGGTCCCTTAAAAAGTGGGAGGCACATATAGAAACTGTTGTAATTCCTACACCTTTCACCTGATTTGGATGTAAATACCCTCAAATTAAAGCTGAAAGTCTAGAGCCAAAAAGAGGAGATGTCCCAATGTTTATGGACCTGACTGTATGTAATGGGAGCCATTCTTGCATCTGGAAAGCCAATAGTTGATCAAATAGATCAATGTTCCAGTAAAGGTTTCACATCAGCCCATTACAAATGGCTAATTAAAACCAATCATAATAGAACCTGAGAATCCAGAGTTGAACCTGGAATCCAGACGAGCAGTGCTGTCCCCAGCATTGGGCTTCAGCCGGGAACCTAGCCCCAAATCTTTTTGTGTGTTCTTGCTGTGTGCAGAGTTGTTTGCTAACTTCCCAACTGACTGACAAAAACATAAGCACAAATTTCATCCACACTCCTGTGATTGACATTGTGGACAGCCAATGAGTGTAACTGTGGGCGGGCTGTCTGAGACAACTCCAGCCTTCCACGGTTCAAGCAGACTCAACTCCGGAAGTTATGCTGCATCCCATTTACCATTGGAGGTCAGAATTTCCCATTTGAAATTTCGGACTTCCATTTGCCGTCGTTCCAGGTGCACCACAGCAAACGTAATCACAAAACATGGCTGGCCATATATAGTAACGTCAAGACAGGAGATATCTCTATAGCTATAGCTTTTATTGGAACTTAACAGAACAATCGCCATGAGTTCTTACTCACACACCTCGATGCTACATGCCTACCCCTTCACCGGCATTGTTCATCCCAAAACTCTCCTGCATAACCGTGAGTCTAACGCCCTCTAGTTGAATTTGAAAACTGACAGTCTAACGCCACTCTACTCCATCTCCCCCCTCCAAAGATTTGAACATACTATAACTCTAGTTACCCTCCTAATCGTTCTACAATATCCACTGTAAATTGTATTTTTACTACTCAACAATTATTTTCATAACCTGAAAAAATACATATATTTAAACTGTTTTTTTAAATGTATTATTTAATCTCAAAGTCTTTCAGATGATCTGGTAACTTTCTTTGTCTTTGTTGGTATCTCGCCACAACACCAGGACTCTCAGTTCCCCTTGCTGCGTCTTCCTGTCCCTCCACACTCCCAGGCAGTGACTCATTACTTTGGTCCCAAAGCACTTTAGTTGCTGGATTATCAGCCCCTGTTGGAGGCGCTGTCTGAGTAGTGATATGACTAGGGACAGTACTGTCCTTTAATTCTCCACCAGACATCTGCTCAGGTGACTCGGGCCACTCTTCCATTCCCATTACTTTGTAGGATACCGGTCCAGTCACCATCTCTACTTATCCAGGAATCCATTTTGGTCCATGACTGAAGTTTCTTGCAAGTACAGGATCACCGATGACAAAAGTTTGTCCTTTTGCCTTCCTGTCATGGTTCTCTTTCAGTTTTCTTAGATTTTCTTCAACTCTCCATTTCAGGTCTAGATGTATTGGGTCCAGGGTGCAGCGGAGTTTCCATCCCATTACATTACTTTATATTATTGGCATTCGGCGCACACTCTTATCCAGAGCGAAGTACAGTTGATTAGACTAAGCAGGAGACAATCCTCCCCTGGAGCAATGTAGAGTTAACCTTGCTCAAGGGCCCAACGGCTGTGCGGATCTTATTGTGGCTACCCCGTTATTAGAACCACGACCTTGCATGTCCCAGTGATTTACCTTAACCACTACGCTACAGCCATTCCCCATCCCGGCAACACTTCTGCTGGCGATAGACCTGTCGTGGTCTGGAGAGTTCCTCTGCAGCTGACACTTGCCACTTTTGTTTTCAGTGTTCCCACTGGACAGTTTTTCATAATTTCCTTAAAGGTTTGGACTGCCCACTCTGAATTTGTATGTGCATCAATGAGGCATAATCCACGTGTAAACTTTTCCACGGTCTGTCTGGCCAGTCCCAGTGATGAAGCGGTGCCACTGGTGGATTCTTCCTCTGCTCCTGGCATGTGCAGCAGGCCATCACCACCTGCTCCTCATCCTGGTCTAGCTTTGGCCACCACAAATAACTCCTCACTAAAGCCTTCATGAGGGACTCCCCTGGATAGCACTGATGCAGTTGTTGTAGCACATCTTTTTGACCTGGTCTGGGCACAGTGACTCCCCATAGCACAGAACCGTTCTGCACACTCGGTTCACCCTTTCCTGACATCAGTTGCTTCTAATTCTTGTGGCCACCCTCTTTGTACCACCTCTCACTCTGGAGTGCATCTCTATTTGTCCATGTGCGTACTTGTTCTGCTGTCACCAGTGTTACATCTGAGTTCTCCAGCATGAGCAAGCTCACCTCCCAAACCTCCGTGCTTGGTCTCTCAGGTACTGCAAGCCCCTCTTTGTCCAATAGCGAGTCATTTTGTTCTTTTAGTTGATGGTTTACCATTTACGATGTGTGCCTCCATGGGTGCTGCCATTGTTGTGGGACATCAGACAACTGCTTCTTGTGAAGTCGGGGTAGAGCCTGTGGCCACGTGTTTACCTCTCTTCATCCGACCTCAAACCTCGCCAACACCTCCACTGAGGACAAGAAAATGGTGATGTGATCAGGGATAGCTATATTGGTAGCAACATGCATTGTTCCATATGGATAGTAACAGTAATTAGGCAGTCTTATAATTTAACTCCAGTCCTGGAGGGCCGCAATGTCTGCAGGTTTAACTCCAGTCCTGGAGGGCCGCAATGTCTGCAGGTTTAACTCCAGTCCTGGAGGGCCACAGTATCTGCAGGTTTAACTCCAGTCCTGGAGGGCCACAGTGTCTGCAGGTTTAACTCCAGTCCTGGGAGGCCGCAGTGTCTGCAGGTTTAACTCCAGTCCTGGACGGCCGCAGTGTCTGCGGGTTTAACTCCAGTCCTGGAGGGCCACAGTGTCTGCAGGTTTAACTCCAGTCCTGGAGGGGGCATCATGTCTACGGATTTAACTCTAGTTTCAGAACATATTTATTTGTATTGAATCTCCCCTGCCCCCTACTCTTGCAAAGAGAGCCGCACATCATAATTTTGTAAGATATTTTATTTTACAGGGACACTGCCCTCCAATCTCAGGTCCAGTGTCGGTGATCGTGTGTAAACACGAGGCAAAGCACGGGAATGCAGGACGGCGGAATGCTGATCAGTGGTGTTCGCCCTCGTAACCAGTGGGGAGTGGGTTGGTGTGGGCATTGTGGAAGAGTGAGTGGTTGCCATCACCCCAGGGGAAAGGCTGTGAGAAGCAGGACAAGAGAAGCAGTGAAGGTTAATATGCAACCCTGGTCTGGAGAAATTTAAATAAGCAGTCAATTCAAGCCAGAGAAAACCATGCTCAGCCCTGATGAAACTGTGATTCTGTTGCAAACCATGGGTGGACTAATTGACACATAGTATGGGTTGCTCCTATGTCTGTGAAGTCGTTCTCCGGGCTTTAAAACATAGGCCTACGTTATTATTTGGGCTGCACCTCTGACACCCAGCAAACGGGAGCAAACATACCGCAAAACGTTGCACACCGTTGGGAGAAAACATCGTTCGTCGTTCAACACAGAAACCGCAGCAAAATGTTTTCTGATTGAACCAGAAGTTCACTTGCTTAAACTTCAAGCACTTTGGCGTGTTATGTCAATATGTCTGTACAAGTGGTGTTAAAGGATTTTAAAATGTAATTAGCTATGATTAATACAGGTTTTGCGGGAAGCTGTGCTGTTCAGGACCTTGGTTCGGATGCGCAGGTGTGGGTAAGGGGTGAACTCTGGTTGGTCGTGCGAGTGACGCTGCATCTTCATCCAGACGTTCGCCATGCAGACCGCCACTCCGGGTAGAGCCACCACAAAGGACAAGATCTTCCAGGTATTTGCTACATAGCAGATACATCAAGTAAATTGTGTGCACACTATTTCACCACATTACTTCAACTCACTGACAGAAATGGTTAGAGCTACACCTGTAGAATTGCCTGAAAAGTGTGAAACCTTTCACACAGTTTAATTCAATTCTCAATTATGAAAAACACATTTGTACACAGGCAGGTATGCGAGGAAAAGGGAAACGAAGAAAGACCAACCTCCGCCCTCATGACCACCTGCGGCCGCAGAAAAAGCCCTGCGTGCTAGGAATGCACTTCTGGTCAGAGACATGTCCCCTACAATGGCAAAGGTTAAAAAAAGCGTCAGATGCAACCATTAACAATACGAAATGCGACATGCAACGATGCTGTAGTGCTACACCCCGTTTCGTTTCGTTTTTTATCGTAGTAAATTTGCGAGTTACCCAGCCGACCTATCAAACTTAAAAGAGAAGTTCTTGTCGCTTACATTCCAAATTAATTATCTAGGTGAATTCGGTTTATATAGCCTACTTCATGCACGTGCCCATCCCACAATTCAATTTGTAAACGTCTTGAAGGTAAAGGACATTCACATCAAGAACAATTACTAATCCTCGAATATTGTTTTCTGATTTAAATCTACAACCAAGCATGAACGGTTCTTCCGGAATTTTATTTAAATAACTAGTAGAGAACTCGCCCGTCTATTTTCGAACTGCGTCACCGCTTTATCAGAAATGGGCAGACATAACCTCAACTAAGCGCTACATTGTCGTGCAAATAAATCATACAAACAATCAAGCATGCAAACTTTTTGCCAATCGGTCATCAAGTAGGAGACTGGAATGATTAGTTATGAAAACATAGCTGCACAAATGTTTTTTAGCGTAGCCTATAGAACATATGTCGTAGCCTACACTTGAACGCCATGTTAGCCAACTTATGATCACAATAGCAGACGCTCTGGATAATGCCAATAATGTAACAATAATGCGCATAATACACATACTCGCCCCACGTAAATAGTAGGTAAAACATCAATCGAGATAAAGAAAAGGGTCGCAGGCTGCTAAGAAATAAAATCTCATACAAAAGCTCTTGATCAAAGTTTTCTTCGACTTTGTGGTCACGTTCATCTTATTCAGAATACTACTGAACGATGTTCAACCTGTCAAAACGTATCCATTACTGGAAGCTGCTATGTACAAACAAACTGGCACATTTCAAAATTGATTGGACTTATCGACAATAATTATTTTCTGTCCCAGTAGGGTGCTTTTGCGTTTACGCAATGCGCACCGACCATATACCAAGTTATGCTCACCAATAATACTATATATTTGGTTATATCTGCAGAAAATGTGGAGAATAATAGACAACATACAATACATATCTGAAACTAAAGTGAACACAGACCCACTGATATATATCCAAGTGTTCGTGTGGTTAATTGTTCCGGCCTCTTGTTTACCTCTCCTTCAGACCTTTTATCCAATGTCAGTCTGTCCCTCTGCCAACAATCTGGAAGCGTATAATTGGTTCGGTCTATGGGCACATAGTGCAGGAAGCAGGCAGCAGAGTTGACGGAGGAGGAGACTCACCGCTGTGTGTGGGTGTGCGTTTTAGTCATATGAGTTCATGCAAGGTTCATTTAAGGACATCCTAAGATTCGTCCCTATAACTTTCCCTATTTTCCAGTAATTAATTAATTAAATAAAAAAGATAAAGAGATGAACAGGGATTTATAGTAATCCACAAGCTGCAATTAGAAGAAAAACAATCTATTAGAGACAATATAATAACATTTGCAGCAAGTAGCCTAAGTCTAGCGCATTTAAGCAAGTAGCCTACGATCGACTGTGTTTCTTCCGTCGCCGACCTTGCCATTTCGACTCACTTCAGAATGGACTGACATTTGTGGGGACTGAATATGAAAAATGTTAAAAATGTTTTTCTATAGGCTACACTAAAAACATTTGTGCAGGCACAGGTAGTGAGGTGTGTTCATATCGCAGGTAGTCAGGTATGTGTATATCACAAGTAGTGGGAGATGTTTATATCGCAGGTAGAGAGGTGTGTGTATATCACAGCTTGTTAGGTGTGTGTATCACAGGTAGTGAGGTGTGTTTATATCACAGGTAGTGAGGTGTGTTTATATCACAGGTAGTGAGGTGTGTGTATTTCACAGGTAGATATGTGTGTTTATATAGCAGGTAGTGAGGTGTGTGTATATCACAGGTAGTGAGGTGTGTGTATATCACAGCTAGTGAGGTGTGTTTATATCACAGGTAGTGAGGTGTGTGTGTGTGTGTGTATATCACAGTAGTGTAGTGAGTGTTCATATAACAGGGAGTGTGGTGTGTGTATGTACAGTGGTGTGAAAAAGTGTTCCCCCTTCCTGATTTCTTATTTTTTTGCATGTTTGTCACACTTAAATGTTTCAGATCATCAAACAAATTTAAATATTAGTCAAAGACAACATAAGTAAACACAAAATGCAGTTTTTAAATGAAGGTTTTTATTATTATGGGAGAAAAAAATCCAAACCTACATGGCCCTGTGTGAAAAAGTGATTGCCCCCTAAACCTAATAACTGGTTGGGCCACCCTTAGCAGCAACAACTGCAATCAAGCGTTTGCAATAACTTGCAATGAGTCTCTTACAGCGCTGTGGAGGAATTTTGGCCCACTCATCTTTGCAGAGTTGTTGTAATTCAGCCACATTGGAGGGTTTTCGAGCATGAAACACCTTTTTAAGGTCATGCCACAGCATCTCAAAAGGATTCAGGTCAGGACTTTGACTAGACCACTCCAAAGTCTTCATTTTGTTTTTCTTCAGCCATTCAGAGGTGGACTTGCTGGTGTGTTTTGGATCATTGTCCTGCTGCAGAACCCAAGTTCGTTTCAGCTTGAGGTCACGAACAGATGGCCGGACATTCTCCTTCAGGATTTTTTGGTAGACAGCAGAATTCATGGTTGCATTTATCATTTAAGTCTTCCAGGTCCTAAAGCAGCAAAACAGCCCCAGACCATCACACTACCACCACCATATTTTACTGTTGGTTTGATGTTCTTTTTCTGAAATGCGGTGTTACTTTTACGCCAGATGTAATGGGACACACACCTTCCAAAAAGTTCAACTTTTGTCTCGTCAGACCACAGAGTATTTTTCCAAAAGTCTTGGGGAACATCAAGATGTTTTCTGGCAAAATTGAGACGAGCCTTAATGTTCTTTTTGCTCAGCAGTGGTTTTCGTCTTGGAACTCTGCCATGCAGGCCATTTTTGCCCAGTCTCTTTCTTATGGTGGAGTCATGAACACTGACCTTAACTTGAGGCAAGTGAGGCCTGCAGTTCTTTGGATGTTGTTGTGGGGTCTTTTGTGACCTCTTGGATGAGTCGTCGCTGCGCTCTTGGGGTAATTTTGGTCGGCCGGCCACTCCTGGGAAGGTTCACCACTGTTCCATGTTTTCGCCATTTGTGGATAATGGCTCTCACTGTGGTTCGCTGGAGTCCCAAAGCTTTAGAAATGGCTTTATAACCTTTTCTAGACTGATAGATCTCAATTACTTTCTTTCTCATTTGTTCCTGAATTTCTTTAGATCTCGGCATGATGTCTGGCTTTTGAGGATCATTTGGTCTACTTCACTTTGTCAGGCAGGTCCTATTTAAGTGATTTCTTGATTGAGAACCAGCGTGGCAGTAATCAGGCCTGGGTGTGGCTAGAGAAATTGAACTCAGGTTTGAGAAACCACAGTTAAGTTTTGTTTTAACAGGGGGGGCAATCACTTTTTCACACAGGGCCATATAGGTTTGGATTTTTTTTCTCCCTTAATAATAAAAACCTTCATTTAAAAACTGCATTTTGTTTTTACTTATGTTGTCTTTGACTAATATTTAAATTTGTTTGATGATCTGAAACATTTAAGTGTGACAAACATGCAAAAAAAATAAAAAAAATAATCAGGAAGGGGGGCAAACACTTTCTCACACCACTGTATACCCTACTGGTAGTACGTGATGACCTGCCAGTCATTCAATAAAGACTTTTATTGGAAGACCTTCGAGTTTGCGATTGGTTCCTGGGCTCTGCACTTTGACTGGATACCAATGTATTGTGATAGCATTATTATTTGCGGCGGCACGGATGGTGCAGTGGTTAGCACTGCCGCCTCACAGCAAGGAGGTCCTGGGTTCGAATCCCCGTTGGCCGGGGCCTCTCTGTGCGGAGTTTGCATGTTCTCCCCGTGTCTGCGTGGGTTTCCTCCGGGTACTCCGGTTTCCTTCCACAGTCCAAAGACATGCAGGTTAGGCTGATTGGAGAGTCTAAATTGCCCATAGGTATGAGTGTGTGAATGAATGGTGTGTGTGTGCCCTGTGATGGACTGGCGACCTGTCCAGGGTGTATTCCTGCCTTTCGCCCAATGTATGCTGGGATAGGCTCCAGCCCCCTGCGACCCTGTTCAGGATAAGCGGGTTAAAGATAATGGATGGATGGATGGATGGATTATTATTTGCATCATAAACTTCTGCATTATTTTCCTATAAGCCTACCACATTCATGATCATATTATATGTATTTTAAATACGATAGGAAAAAAAACAAAAAAAAAAAACTGTAAGGGAGCAGGGTTAAACGTAACCAAGTTGGGTTCTAAAAGTTTCCGACAAGACATTAGTTAATCACTGATATTTTCTGGGGGCATCCCGAGAGACAAGGGATACACCCCAGAGGAGGAAGGGGTAAACAAGAAAGGGAATAAATAACTCACCGGTAATTAGCCAACCAATAAAACAACACATCAAAAGGTTGAGAAATCTGAATTGAGCGAGGAAACTGCAAACGGCAGGGAAACTCAACCTCTGTGAGGTTGAGGAGGTGCGGAGAGCCAGGTGCGACTAAGGGGTAATCCCTTGTAAGCGGACACACAAACGTGCCTGCCACTAAGACCCTGGGGGGTAGAGGAGACAGCTCTGAACTCGGAGACAACTCCGCACAAATAAAAGGAAGAGCCCCAAATAATGGCTCTGAAAATAAAAACTACCCTACAAAACTAGGGCGAAAATCACAAACCAAAAATTAGTGCGTAAAGGCTAGCACTCCTCCCCCGGACCGGGGAAAAAACCCAAAATAAAAGTACAACCCAGTATAAAAGACTGGGCGAACAAAAATAAAGAGTCAGGAGTCGCAGCTCCAAAATAACACACAAATCAAAATACAAAATACCAGGGACAACGTCCCTCACCCACGGACTCACACGAGCCGAAAATAAAAAGAAACAAGGAACAAAAGAACCAAAAGGAAGGCGGTCGCAGTGTACACACACTAGCACACAGACCCCTTCCTTACCTTTTCTGAATACAATGCAAATCTAGAACCAGCACAATACCTGACTCGTTAGATGCTGAGTCTACCATGTGCTAAATACTGGCTTAGGTGGCAGAGCGAACAGTGACACCGAAGCGAAGACTGAGGGGAAATGAGGGCTTTAAATACCTTCAGGAGGTAGACATCAAGTAAGCACTAATGACCACCAAGTGAAAGTAATAAGCCCCCCTGGTGGCCACAACCAGTACTACCTCCAACCCTGACAACCTCACGTCTTACAGGTTATGGGGGTGAGGAGTAAACCATTGGTACGCCTATAGCACAAGGGAGACGCCTACACAGGCTCCCAACTGCGTTATAGCCTAACTGCGTTATCAGTTCAGTTCAGTTCAGTTCAGTTCAGTTCAGTTCAGTTCAGTTCAGTTTATTCTTTGTCACAAATGGGCAATTTGTTTGCAGCAGGACCACACACATACCACACAACAATAGGCATAACACAATACAGACAGACAGACAGATTCTGCACAAGAAGCATAAATAAATAGTTCAGTTGTAATAAATATTGGCAGTGCATCAAAAACTGAGTCATTTAAAACCAAGATACAGTTTCAATAAATATAAGGTATATAAAAAGAGGTAGTGGATTGGGGTATGGGGTCACTAAATGGACAAGGCTATCTTCTTCTGTTGTGTGCATTCAGTGCTTGGATAGAAAGAGGGATAAAGGAATTTTTGTACCTCTGTTTTAAAGCAATGGGAGTTAAGCCAGATGGCAACAACATGTATTCTGTATACAGAGGATGACTGGTATCTTGATAGATATTCATGGCTTTGTTAAACAGCTGCTTGTTGAAATACTCAATAAGACTATTGAACTTCACTCCCACTATCTTATTGGCCACATTCACAATTTTAGAAAGTGCATTCTTGTCTTTGATAGTGATGTTTCCATACCAGCAGATAATGGAGAACGTCAGGACAGACTCAATAAAAGCTCTATAGAACAGTGTCATCAATGTTTTATCCACCTGAAACTTGTCTTTGTTGTCCTCTCTTGCACACAGAAGTGGTGTTCAAGTCGAACTTAAGCAATCATCAATCAAGGTGCCCATGATACCATATCAACATCCTGCCCCTTGATTACACTATGCACTGGAGCAGGGGGGAGGCGTCTGAAGTCTATAGACATGTCCTTAGTTTTACTGATGTTAAGATGCAAAAAGGTATCTTCACACCAGGACACAAAGTCATCGATGACAGGGACATGCTCATTCTCATGAGTATTCAACAGACTGACGATTACAGAGTCATCTGCAAATTTTATAATGTACCTGTTGTCATGTTGGCTAAGGCAGTCATTGGTATACAGAATGTACAACAGGGGGGAGAGGACACACCCCTGAGGTGAGCCGGTGGACGATGTTTATTCACCCTCACCCTCTGAACTCTCTGCGTAAGGAAGTCAAGTAGCCAACCAGTCAGGCTTGGATCAAAGCTAAAGTTGCTCAGTAATTTCTCAGTTAGCAGGTGGGGTTGGATGGTATTAAATGCTGAGGAGAAATCAACAAAGAGCAACCTAGCATGATTCCCATTCTTCTCCAGATGTTTATAGAGAAGATTAAGTAGAGTGATGGTAGCATCCTGCACCCCCCTCTTGGCCCTATAGGCAAACTGAAAAGGATCCAAGAGGGGTTCCACCTTAACTAGGAGCTCAGCTTTAATCAACTTCTCAAAGGATTTTGCAACAAGGGAGGTGAGGGCAACCGGCCTGAAATCATTAAGGGTTTGGGGGCGACTGACCTTGGCAACAGGCACCACTACAGACTGCTTCCATAGAGATGGCACCCTCTGCTGGAAGAGTGACAAACTGAATATGTGATGAAAGATAGGGCCTAACTGTTCGGCACACACTTTTAGCGTGCGGCCACTGATGTTATCAGGGCTAGGGCTTTTTTTCGGTCTGCAGTGTTTAAAGCACCTAACAACACTATACTCATTGAAACTAGGGATAAACGGGGGGGATGCCAGGAGACTCCTCTTGAGTTCAGAATGTCTGTTGCTGAAGTCATGTGTGTCAAATCTGACATAGAACCTGTTGAGATCCTCTGCCAGTACTGAGTCAGATTTGTTGTTAAATTCTAACTTTCTCTTTCCCCTTTCCTTAAGCCCTACAATAGTCTTCATACTATCCCAGGCTGAACCCAGGTTGTTCATTCTGAGCTGTATTTCTAATTTATCTTTATACTTAAGTTTGCCTGCCCTGATTTCCCATTTTATATCTTTTTGAAGTTTGTGCGATACCTGCAAGTTACCCTCCTTAAAGGCTCTTTTCTTTTCACGCAAAAGACCCATGAGAGACTTAGAAACCCACGGTTTACTGTTGGGGTATACTTTCAAGGCCTTAGTTGGAATAACAATATCCTCACAGTAAGACACCCAACTACTGGTAACATCAGTCAATTCATCAATATCAGAGCATGAGTCCTTAAACATATCCCAATCTGTGCAGTCCAGACACCCCTGAAGAGACAGGCAAGCATCCTCTGACCAGTCCTTAATATATACAGTCTGTACCTTGCCCCTCTTAAGAGCAGTTTGATATGAGGGGATGAGGTGTACACAATTGTGATCAGATGAGCCTATAGGTGGGAGGGGAATGGACTTGAATGCATTTTTTACTGAACAATAACACAAGTCCAGTGTTTTATTGTGTCTAGTGGGGCACGTAACATACTGGTGGAAGTCTCTGAGTGTATTAGACAAAGAGCAATTGTTCATATCCCCAAGAATAATGATCGGGGCATCAGGGGATCGCATTTGGAGTGAGTGGGCTACTTGACTTGTTACTGTTCGCCTTGGGGTGTATGTACACAAGAGTGACGAACAGCTGGGGAAACTCACGTGGGAGGTAGTGAGGACGTAATTCAACGTCGGCCGTGCAGATTTTCTCTCGAACATTGACCGTTTTGCACCAGCGCTTGTTCACGTAGAGACACACCCCCCCGCCAGTGGACTTGGCGGTAGTTGTTGCGTCCCTGTCCAGCCGGACAGGCGATCCGAAGCCGCATAGTCCCAAGTCACTGTCCGTGTCCCTGTCGGACAGCCACGTCTCCGTAAGCGCCAAGATGCAGGAGTCTCTGAACTCGTGGGAATACCGAGCCTGTGCCTGTAGCTCTTCGGATTTATTCCGAAGTGACTGCACATTCGAGAGGATGATTGATGGCAGAGGGATACGTGAGAGTGACTGTTTTTTCACCCTAAGACAAACACCTCTTCTGCACCCCCGCTTCCTGGTCTTGGTTCTATGGGCCGAACCCGATCCTTGATATTGTTGTCCGACTGGCCGCGCTAAGTCCCATATTGGCGAGTTTGATGACAAATGAGTAACGTGACTCCAGCATAGGAGAAACTCCCTGGAGTACTGGATCCTCGTTAAATGGCGTGAAGACGAGTCACCGAAACTCCAAACCAGCCGAAACACCATCCACAACAGAAGCAATGCCCAAAGTTCCATTATAGTTCACCGATCGACCCCGATATCAGTAGATTAAAGCTTACAGTCGCATGCCGGTACTACTACTTATCCAGCTGATAAGTTACAAAGTTAAAATGACAAAACAAACATCAAACAACGCTCAGCCACAGCCTGCTGCCGGTCGCTGCATGAGTTATGGCCCACCGAGGACTGGAACGGCAACGTGATAATGAGAGACACACAAAACACCCTGTCTCTGATTCCACAGCAGAAATACTGGCCCTAACACTAGAATACAAAAAACAACCTTAACAATCTAATTCACTGACAAAGCAGGATTACTTTAAAAAGAGTTGGTATTCGGAATAGGGGGGTTCGGTTGATGTTGCTACCATCCACACAAAGAATGCACAGGAGTCGAAGGTGTTGGTCAGATGCTTTATCTTAGAAAATAATTGACATAAAAATATTGTATCTGAAAGGAATAACACAGATGGAGAGATGTAAGTATAACATGTACATAAAACATGCATTACAATGGGTATGTAAATCCAATGGGTTGGACAGGCAAGTACTAAAATAAATATGAATGTCTAATAACATGGATATGAATATGCACAAAGCACGTGAATGAACACAGAAGGCAGACTATGGTGGCCACAGAGGGATACAAGGAAGGGAAACGCTAAGGATTTAGACCGTGTAGACCGGGTGGCTGTGGATGAGAAGGTGGTCGGCTAAGCCTGGAGGTGACAAATGGCTTAACCCAGGAGATGTGGAACTCAGGGTGGATGCGGCGTAGGGGAGGTGGGAGGCAAAGTCTAATGGCAGATGGGGTCAGGACAAAGGTGATGGGAAATGGGCCAATAAACCTGGGGGTGAATTTGTGACAAACTGAGCAGAGGGGAATGTCCCAAGAGGAGAGCCATACCTTCTGACCCACAGAGTAGTGTGGTGCCGGGCGACGGCTGTGGTCTGCAAATTTCTTTGTTTCCGTCATGTGATGGTAGTCCTGTTCCAGGCCCTTTGGGGGCAGTGGACCAGAAGTCGGGTTGCAAGGACTTCCACGTCCCTCTCCACCTCAGGAAACAGAGGTGGGTCGTAACCCAGGCAGCTGGCGAAAGGCAACAAGCAGTGATTTGTGGGCATACTCCACCCAGGGGAGTGAGTCGACCCAGGAGAGTGGCGATTTCTCTACCAGGCAGCGAAGAGTCTTTTCCAGCTCCTGAGTCAACCCGGACTAGAGCTGTGCATTGGCGCTGATGAGCATGCAGAACACTCCAGAGGCAACTTCAGAATTGTGGACCACGGTTCGTGGTCACCTCCAGGGGAGGAAAACATGTAGGAACAGGAGTTTCTTTAGAAAAGGGCAGCTTGGGTGAGGACCACGGACAATGGTGAGGACAAGGACATGCCCTTGGACAATGGTGAGGACCACGGACATGTCCTTGGCTGGAGAAGACCCTGGGGCCTTTCCTTGGGAACACTCGGGACAGACGGCTGAGAATTTGACCGCATCTTTCTTCAGAGAAGGCCACCAGAAGCGGCGGCCCAGGAGGGCCAGTTTGTGGCTGACCCCAGGATGGCAGGTGAGGGGAGAGGAATGAGCCCACTCCAGGTGTGTTGTCCAGAACAGGACAGGCCTCAGGGCTTCCTCCACTTTGCCAACGATGTGGAGCTGTGTGGCGGTGACCAGGGTACAGGGAGGCAAGATGGTGGCGGGCTCTTCGTTGACGTGGGCAGGTGAGTACAGACGTGAGAGGGCATTAGGCTTGACATTCTTGGAGCCAGGGTGAAATTGAAATAGTTGAAGAATAAGGACCACCGGACCTGGCAGGGGTTAAGTCTTTTGGCTGACCTCAGATATTCCAGGTTCCAATGATCAGTCCAAACAACAAACGGTATGACAGCCCCCTCCAGCAGGTGGCGCTACTCTTCGAAAGCTTTACTGGCAGGAGCTCGCGATCACCAATGCTGTAATTTCTCTCAGTGGTGGTCAGGCGGTGATAGAAGAAGCTGCACGGGTGGACTTTGTTGTCGGGGGATCTCTGGGATAGGACTGCTCCAACGCCAGTGTTGGAGGCGTCTACCTCGAGAGCGAATTGTTTCTTGGGATTGAGCATGGTAAGGACAGGAGCTGAGAAGAAGCATTTCTTGAGTTCTTGGAAGGCGGAGTTAGCTTCAAGGGTCGAGCGGAACGTGATCTTGCTGGAGGTCAGGCCGGTAAGAAGGGCGGCCATCATACCGTAATTGCCTATGAAGTGGCGGTAGAAATTGGCGAACCCCAGGAAATGCTGTAGTTGTTTTTGAATTGAGGGGGCAGGCCAATTGGCAACAGCAGTGGTTTTCTCAGGGTCCATTTCAATTTGAACATGGGAGACAACAAAGCCCAGGAACTGGATGGAGGAATGGTGAAATTCACACTTATTAGTATATCCAGGTAGAAGAAGGCAAATCTTGGCATCATGTCTCTGAGAATGTTATTAATTAGGTTCTGGAAGATGGCTGGAGCGTTTGTGAGACCAAAAGGCATGACCAAGTACTCGTAGTGGCCCCTCGGGGTGTTGAAAGCTGTCTTGCATTCATGTGGATGAGATGGTAAGCGTTATAGAGGTTGAGTTTTGTGAAGTATTGGCAGTCTTGGATAGAGGAGAAGGCGGGGCAGACCAACGGGATGGGGTAGTGGTTCTTGACAGTGATGTCATTGAGTCCACGGTGGTCGATGGAGGGATGGAGGGACTTGTCCTTCTTCTCCTCAAAGAAGAACCCGGCACCAAGGACAGACAGATCAAACCGGCGGTCAGGGAGTTGTCAATGTACTTCGCCATGGCTTGGTCCTCGGGAGTGGACAGGGAGAAGATGAATCCTCTAGGGGGCGTGGTGTCAGGGAGCAGGTGAATGGAGTAGTTGTAAGACCATTGCAGGGGAGGTCAGAGGAGCAGCCACTGTACTGTAATTGCTCTTCAGCAGGAGGAGTAGGAGCGGGTAATAACATAGGCGACCCTGGAGCGTTCAGTCGGGGCAGTGGAGGGCTGTCGCACGAAGATTAATGCACACTGGGACAGGAAAGATCCGCAGGACTCAGGATCCCCAGTGTAGCACTGTGATGGAGGCAGACAGGGCTCTGGACAGGAACGGACTGGCTCAGGTGCAGGAGCAGCCAAGGGATGAGCTGCTTGGGCGCTGGTCAGAGAGTTAGACAAAGACGGCATCTGGTAATCCAGCAGGTAGTCGAGGTCACAGGCAGAAGGTCAAAAACGAGAAGGCAGTTCAGACAGCCAGATAAACACAGTCTGGCGGGACTGGCGGACAAAAGGAAGGAGGCAATCCCACGTCAGGCCTCCCCAACCAAAATAATGGACCCTGCCATCCAGACCCAGGCTGGTCCCCATGGTCTCCTGTGCTCTCTCCTCCCCACACCGGATGTAGCTGTTGCTCACAATCCAGATGTTTTTTTCATGGCACTATGGTGCATGTTGTGTTACACATTTGAGTAAATTATTTCACTCATTTAACTGTGGGTACTTCTAATAATGCTATTTATTTTAACATGCCATTGCACATAGGGAAAACTAGTCGACAGCTAAAGGTTTGTATTTGTGAACATAAATCAGCCATACATGGGCAAGATAATTAGGCCCTTACCTCTGTCGCTCAGCAAAAATATTCTACAACCTCACTGAGGTGGCAGCATAGACAGAAAATTATGTCAAAGAGAAACTTAGTGGATTTACAGTCTGTGGTGCACATTGTAAGTATTGTGGCATTGGCTGTAATGCATCCTGCTCTTTATGACGGGCCTGGAACTTTGCACAGTTTGTGCCAAACGGTATTTAATCTAGATTAGAATACCATTGACTTTAGGCACCACTTTTTAGCGGTTTAGCATGATGTTAGTTGTTCCTCTAATATGGAGATGAAATTAAATCCGTAAAATCTGTTTTAGTCACCAAGAACACTTAGTGAAAAAGACAAGTTACACCACTCAATCACTTTAGCTTTTGGCATAACCTGCAATAAAGGTTTGTTTAACCTGTGAACCTGTGCTCATATAAATGACAAATTAGCATATTGCAGATCTTTTATATTCTCTGAGTGTGCATGCAGAAAATGAACAGTACAAGTTGAATTATTTTTAGCAAAGGATAATCAACTGCCTTACATAAAAAATCTATTTAGGGGAGAAGTTTTATGCCTCCCAATTATTCAGTTCAGCAGCCGTCACTGCGGCACAGACTGGTTTATAATAGGCACTGGTACGTTACCAAGCTCGCTAGCAAGCTATGTGATCCCTAAGCTAGCCAAGTCAGCATATTAGCTGATGTTTAGTGGAGAAGCATAAACTAAGTATAATTCACTTCACATAATTATATAATTAATTGGATCCAATGCGATTAAATAACACAGTAACTACAGTCATTGATTTTAATGAAAATCTGAAAAGATTACATTACATTACATTTACAGTCAGGTCCATTAATATTGGGACATCGACACAATTCTCATCTTTTTGGCTCTATACACCACCACAATGGATTTGAAATGAAATGCTTTAACTGCAGACTTCCAGCTTTAATTTGAGGGTATACATCCAAATCAGGTGAACAGTGTAGGAATTACAACAGTTTCTATATGTGCCTCCCACTTTTTAAGGGACCAAAAGTAATGGGACAATTGGCTGCTCAGCTGTTCCATGGCCAGGTGTGTGTTATTCCCTCATTATCTCATCTACAAGGAGCAGATAAAAGGTCTAGAGTTCATTTCAAGTGTGCTATTTGCATTTGGAATCTGTTGCTGTCAACTCTCAATATGAGAGCCAAAGAGCTGTCACTATCAGTGAAGCAAGCCATCATTAGGCTGAAAAATCAAAACAAACCCATCAGAGAGATAGCAAAAACATTAGGTGTGGCCAAAGCAACTGTTTGGAACATTCTTAAAAAGAAAGAACGCACCGGTGAGCTCAGCAACACCAAAAGACCCGGAAGACCACGGAAAACAACTGTTCTGGATGACAGAAGAATTATTTCCCTGGTGAAGAAAAACCCCTTCACAACAGTTGGCCAGATCAAGAACACTCTCCAGGAGATAGGTGTATGTGTGTCAAAGTCAACAATCAAGAGAAGACTTCACCAGAATGAATACAGAGGGTTCACCACAAGATGTAAACCATTGGTGAGCCTCAAAAACAGGAAGACCAGATTAGAGTTTGCCAAACAACATCTAAAAAAGCCTTTACAGTTCTGGAACAACATCCTATGGACAGATGAGACAAAGATCAACTTGTACCAGAGTGATGGGAAGAGAAGAGTATGGAGAAGGAAAGGAACTGCTCATGATCCAAAACATACCACCTCATCAGTGAAGCATGGTGGTGGTAGTGTCATGGCGTGGGCATGTATGGCTGCCAATGGAACTGGTTCCCTTGTATTTATTGATGATGTGACTGCTGACAAAAGCAGCAGGATGAATTCTGAAGTGTTTCGGGCAATAGTATCTGCTTATATTCAGCCAAATGCTTCAGAACTCATTGGACGGCGCTTCACAGTGCAGATGGACAATGACCCGAAGCATACTGCGAAGGCAAAGAAGTGGAATGTTATGCAATGGCCAAGTCAATCACCTGACCTGAATCCGATTGAACATGCATTTCACTTGCTGAAGACAAAACCGAAGGGAAAATGCCCCAAGAACAAGCAGGAACTGAAGACAGTTGCAGTAGAGGCCTGGCAGAGCATCACCAGGGATGAAACCCAACGTCTGGTGATGTCTATGGGTTCCAGACTTCAGGCTGTAATTGACTGCAAAGGATTTGCAACCAAGTATTAAAAAGTGAAAGTTTGGTTTATGATTGTTAGTTTGTCCCATTACTTTTGGTCCCTTAAAAAGTGGGAGGCACATATACAAACTGTTGTAATTCCAACACCGTTCACCTGATTTGGATGTAAATACCCTCAACTTAAAGCTGAAAGTCTGCAGTTAAAGCACATCTTCTTCGTTTCATTTAAAAACCATTGTGGTGGTGTATAGAGCCAAAAGGATGAGAATTGTGTTGATGTCCCAATATTTATGGACCTGACTGTATATATATATATATATATATATATATATATATATATATATATATATATATATATATATATTAAGCCTCGTCCTTGACTAAATTACATTTTGAATGGAGATTTGCCAAACAAACTTCAGTTTAACCTTGTCCTACGCTAAGATATACAGATAAGTAATAACCAAATAGATTGGTAGAACGACTCTTACTTGTCTGAAACTGAAACATTTTTTTGGTGCCAAGTAAAAATTTCTGTGTGAATACAATTGATCTTAACCAGTGCCCTTGGACGTCTGGAATTTAAAACAGCCCCTCCGAAATCACTCACCGACCACCATATTTCACCGCATGTATCAGGTTCCTGTTTTATGCATCTCAGTTTTGACGCCAAACATGCCGATGCTTTATCTGGCCAAACTGGCCATAGCACGTAAAATCATCATTTAAATGACCAAATGAGACAAAAATGAAACGCTTTATTCAGATACAGCATCGGCATGTTTGGCATCGATACTTCGTAATGCCAAACATGCCGTTTGTTTTCATTGAACTTATAATCGAGTAATACAATTGTTTTACTATTGGGATCAATAGTATTTACCACTTGAGGGCGCCAAAGACTGCCTAGTGCCTGGGCACATTTTATCTGGGAACTAAAAGCTAAAAGTTCATTTTGGAGGTGGAAGGATTTTGGTGAGACACACCAGCGTACGTTCTGAAATCGGTATGAGTTTTGCTTATGTTGTTAGTTAACGTTAATCCGCATTTTTATTATTATCTTCATGTTAACTGCCACCTTCGGGTCCTGATTGTCTTCTATACGTAGTTGATTATACAGGCAGTTGGTAAAGTTGGAAGTTGATGATTTGTCAGCATTGCTAGTTAGCAAGCAAGCTAACGTTACCGCTCGAACAAGATCGTGGCTATAACTTGGTATAACTTTGTTTGTGCACAGGCGGGAACCATGAGAATGCCAGTATGTATATTGCGCTTGCCAAGAGGACCAGACGCCAACAGCCGCGGATTTGACCCGAACTCCCCAAGATACACCTCCCTGTGTCCGACCACAATTTCTGCCGCTTCTGAAACGCGAACCGACTGTCGTTCCCTACGTAATGAACAACGTACACGCTCCGTTCTGAGGGAACGGTATCTGAGAAGTCTTCTCGCTATGTCCCTAAAACAAACCCGTTTCAGCATGTACGAAAGGGTACTGGTGGAAGCAAAGTTCGGAGCCGCCGACATCGACGTTCTTAACTTCCAGGTGTCTGATTTGCTAACTCCGTTAGGCGTTCAGAAGGAAGCTTTGATTCGATGCCCTGATGTTATTTCATATTCGTTTGAAACCAGTACATTGTCTTTTCTGGTCTAGTCTCTGTGGCTTGTTTTCGTTTTTTCTTCGGTTAAATGTTTAATCCGGTTTCTGATAGTTGGACAGCCCCAGTTTAACATGCTAACGGGCTCATATGCAAACTCATATCTTTGCTGTCGCGCAAATAAACTGAACTGGTGAAATTTGTGATCCGTGAAACATGGCTGTCTAGATTTAGGTTTTTTTCTGTGGTTAAAAAAAAATATATATATGTAGTGGTGATGATGATGATAAACCTGTCTATTACAAAGATGAAAACTAAAATAGTGCTTATTTGTTCAGTCCCTATGGTTCCTATTAATATACACACTGAACTTATTCATGCGATTATCTGATCAGCCAATCATGTGGCAGCAGTGCAATGCTTAAAATCATGCAGATACAGGTCAGAAGTTTCACATCAATGTTCACATCAAGCATTAGATTGGGGAAACGTGATCTAAGTTAATTTAACCATGGAATGATTGTTGGTGCCAGACTAGGGTGGTTTGACTATCTCAGAAACTGCTGATCTCCTGTGATTTTCACAACAGACTCAAGAGTTTGCAGAGAATGGTGTGAAAAACATCCAGTGAGCAGCAGTTTGTGGGCAGAAGTACCTTGTTAATGAGAGAGGTCAGAGGAGAAGGGCCAGACTGGACAAAGCTGACAGGAAGGTGACAGTTACGCAATTAACCACACAGTGGTATGCTGTTGTGATCTCAACACAACACGTCAAGACTTAGTATGTCTGAAATACCTAATAAAGTGCTCACTGTTTGGGGTGACTGACAGCTCGTTCAGCTTTTAACAATACTAATCGCTATATAAGTAGTAGGAATGTAAACATGTTTTGGTGAGTTTTCAGTCTCACTGCGTGTATTTCCTGATGATACAAAACTAATCGGCTGTGACAGGTTCCCCATACTAATTATAGTGTCACCCAGTTGATTTCTCTCCAAAATAGGGTAATTCACGTTCACTGTCCACAGGTTCTATGCATTTCCGTTTTTAGCTGTAGGCTATTCGTATCATAGTAGTTTAACCCCATAAGTTGCACAGGTTTATTTGCATTCATTTCTTTTTTTCCCCACTGTGAAATTTTCAATCAATACGATCACTTATTTAAAAGAGTTCAAACCTGAGAAAGGTCAAATGGTTTCATCTGTATAAATTATTTTACGATGCCTTTGCTTTAATGACAACGGTTCCTAATTTTGTAACGTGGGGTGGCAAAAAAAATGTCAGGGGACCTTACTGTCTCTGCATTTTAAAAATCCACAGACAACATTAATCAGGGTAAATTAGGTAAATATGTGCTCAATAGGAGAAACATCGATATAATATCCATGTTTACTTTCTCTGGAAAACTTTTTTGTCTGTTTCGCCATTGCTTACTTTTAAAAGTACTTTATAGGAAAGCTAACATTATCTTTTGTATCGGCCCTCTGGAACACGACCAGCCCAGCGGCGAGGTTCTCTCAGCAGTCCCGGTAAAACTCCAATTGCCATTAAATAATTTTACAGAGCAATTAATCTTAATGAGGTGCTTTTCATCTTAAAATGGATTACTTACCTTAAACTGCATTATGTCAGAAATAGCTTTGCAATGGCATGAATAGAATTAACATGTTCATATTGTGCTTATTGCACCGGCTTGCACTGTCTTACATAAGGACAGGTCACAAATAAAACACTGAGGTTAACTCGGGTGCACAGCTCTTCAGGATTTTGTGCTAACTTTTGCTCTTAATGATTTAATTAGCTAAATAATTTGTATATGCACCAGTTACAGCTGCAGACTGCAAGTGTATCCTAAACATTTTACTGTGCTCAAGTACAGGAACCAGCATCATTTCTAGAGCTGTCAGAAAAATTAAGGTAATTGGGTGGAACAAAAACTAGCTCGTAGACCTCCAGGACCAGAGTTATGCACCCCTGGGTTAACTAATAGGCTCATAAGTCATTCATTAGGTAGTTAAAATAAAATAAAGTTAATTTCTTTCCTTCAACATATCAACACAATGCAGGTTTGCTTTGCCATTGAATTTTATTTGCCTTTGCCATCATCATCCAAGTGGTTAGTTTTGGCGGCCAGATTCTGCCAAAACTAGGCTTCTAATTGGTGAAAGTCAACACTTTCACTAATTAGAAGCCTACTGATTCACTCCAGTTTTTTTTGATCAGTTAAAAATAATTCACCACTTTTTGTGCATTCTACAAAATGTTTTGAATTTAATTAATTTAAAATTAAATCTACAACACAATGAGTGTAAAAAGTGAAGGGGTCTGCTTTCTGAAGGGCGGTTCTATTGCATTTTTGTTTCTCCATCATCTGTCCTCCCCTGCAGAGCACCTGTTAAGCTTACTTGTTGTACTTCATGAAATTAGTCAAGAAATTCCTCTCTCTAGGGAAGACGGCAAGAGAAGGAAATGTGTTCAATGTGGAATCAAACTCTTACTTGTCTCTGTTCAGATGGACTTCACACAGACAGAAAAAATATGCATCAAAGACAGGACAACATGCACAATTAAAGGTGGTGTCTATTTATCTAGCCAACTTTTTTTTGTGAGAGAACTCAAATATCTGAACATAATATTTCCATCACCACAACAATGTCTGTCCCAAAGTCATTTTACAGGCTGATCACATGGGTAGAATCCTGAGTCCCAGTAACAATGTATGCAAGCAACATGAAGGTGGGTGACATGGCTCAGGCAGTAAGAGCAGTCGTCTGATTGGCTCAGGCAGTAAGAGCAGTCGTCTCATTGGCTCATGCAGTAAGAGCAGTCGTCTCATTGGCTCAGGCAGTAAGAGCAGTCGTCTGGCAGTCGGAGGGTTGCCGGTTCGATCCCCCGCCCGGGCTGTGTCGAAGTGTCCCTGAGCAAGACACCTAACCCCCAAATGCTCCTGACGAGCTGGTCAGCACCTTGCATGGCAGCCAATCGCCGTTGGTGTGTGTGTGTGTATGAATGGGTGAATGAGAAGCATCAATTGTACAGCGCTTTGGATAAAGGTGCTATATAAATGCCAACCATTTACCATTTACAAGTAAAAAAGCATTGCAGCTGCAAGCCAAAATAGCACAAAGCAGTCCTACATTCATAATTTTTACATTTTATTTCAATAATCTATTTCATTTCTACCAATTTAATACTTCCATAGTACACTTATGTATGTATGTCAATTTTTGAATCAATGTTTTCACCACTTCATACATTTAAGATGATTCTTGAAGAAGTGTTGATAGAGTTTGCCATTGGTATCAGTCTTAGGTGGCTTCCGAAATTTTTTATATTTGTCATTTCTTTTCTTAGACTGGTGCCCAATATTGATCTCAGGACAAATGGCCGCCAATAACTCTCCCAGCCCATCCATGAAGAACTCTGTAGAAAAGAGACAGTGAGAGAAAGCAGAATGTCACATCCATTTTCTCTCCTAGTTTGTGAATCATGCAGCCACCAAAAGACAGAAAAATCTCTGAACAGTGTGATGCACATGCAGCAGGGTTAGCTTGGCTAGGTCGCAAGTTACATATAATCAGAGAAATGAGCATGTGTGTTTGTGTGCACAGCGTGTGTGTTAGTGCGCACAGTGCGTGAATGTAATGTAATGATGGATAGTAATGGAGTACAGGAGTAATATAGTCTCTACTGGATGAAAACTCTGTAACCATCAGATCCAGGCCTCAAGGTCTGGGCACTTGGATTCAAGGGCCAGATTTAATGATCCCTGCTCTCAAAGATGCATTCTGGACCAATAAAGTGTCAGAACCTAGATCACGGGTGTCAAACTCCAGTCCTGGAGGGCCGCAGTGTCTGCAGGTTTACCTCCAGTCCTGAAGGGCCGCAGTGTCTGCTGGTTTACCTCCAGTCCTGGAGGGCCGCAGTGTCTGCTGGTTTACCTCCAGTCCTGGAGGGCCGCAGTGTCTGCTGGTTTACCTCCAGTCCTGGAGGGCCGCAGTGTCTGCTGGTTTAACTCCAGTCCTGGAGGGCCGCAGTGTCTGCAGGTTTAACTCCAGTCCTGGAGGGCCGCAGTGTCTGCTGGTTTAACTCCAGTCCTGGAGGGCCACAGTGTCTGCAGGTTTAACTCCAGTCCTGGAGGGCCGCAGTGTCTGCTGGTTTACGGGTTGTTCTCAGGAAGCTGCGGTTCATTTAAGTCATTGATTGGCTAAAGAATCGACACACCTTGCAAGTCCTTGAGGCCTTAATTGACAGCTGATTGAAAGGAAACCACAAAAACCAGCAGACACTGTGGCCCCTTGGGAATTCAGTTTGACACCTCTGATCTAGATGAACTCCTGCCAGCAGATAATTATGGGTGAAATGTCACTGATACAGACTCACTTTGCCATAATGAATAAAAACATTACAGCTGATCATAACTTAGAGCAGCACCAAGGCTTCAAAAGCTGTTCACTGGAAAACAGGACAGCTGTCACGTTTAATGTTTGTCACGTCATGTTTCATGTTTAGTTATTGTCTTAGTTACGTTATTGTCATGTCACGTATTATGTTAATCTAGTCTCGCCATGTTTCTATGTTTTATTTCTTGTTACATTTAATTGTCATGTCATGTTATGTTTCATGTTTAGTTCTTGTTACAATTTATTTATTAGTCTTGCCATGTCACGTTATATAATTTATTCATGTCACAGTTCGCAAACATGTCACGATTTGTGTTGTTTCATGTTATGTTGTTCTGTTCATTGTTTAACATACATTTTTTGTCTTTCTGCAAACCTTGCATTCATGCTTTCTCTCTCTCCCTTTCTGTCACTCGCGCTTCCCTAATTATTTCAATTTCCCTTGTCTTCTTACTAATCTACTAACTTTAGATCAGGACTGGGTAATACTGATATTCTAACCATGTGTTCATGTTGCCTTACGTTTCTTGTGCATGTCATTTACTAATTTACTAACGCTAGGGCAGGATAGGTTTATTACTTACGATTACTAATTATCTCGTTAACTTCAATCCTCCACACCTGATTTCCATTCTCATGCTGCTCTCAAGCTAATTGTCTACACCTGCATATGAGCAGTTATGTTATACTGCACAGTGCACCTTTTGAGCGTTATTGTCAAGCCATTGTCTACCTGTTATGATCCAAGCCTGTTTATTGACCAAAGATTATTGTCTTCTGTTTTGTTGACCACTGCCTGCCTGTACCACGACTTTGCCTGCTGTCTTTGTGCTTTTGCCCCACGGAGCAGACTTCGGTCTTGACTCTTGCGCCGTCATCGACCCCGAGCCTGCCTACCGTCCGCCTGTACTTCTGCCCCACTGACAGTTTTCCTGGCTACCGGACTTCCCGCATGGTGTACCGACTACGAGACTGCCTTCTCCCTTGGTACTGTACTTTGGTTTTGGCTGAATTTCATGAGTTTTGACTACGCTCACTGGATATTCCCTGGGACTTTATTACATCCCTTTTGTCTGAGTCGTGCATTTTGGGTACAACCCCCCACGCACCCGTTGCGACCGCTTTGCAGGGACAGCTCACTGTAGTCCAGGCCTTACCTGAGTGACCCACTCTCTTCAGCAGTGGGTCGAAGCCCACCTTCCGCACCGCGTCAGTCCGAGCCAGGAAGAAGTTGATCACCACAGAGGCAAAGAAGCAATTTGGGATTCCTGGAATGGGCTGATAGGTGCCTTTTACTCTGGTCAAACAGCCACCTTCCTCATCGCCCTCTTCATAGATGAGTGTATGAGAAAATTTGTTTGTTCCTACTGACCCAGCCACCTGTCAGCATAGGAAGATATTCAATTTTATTACTGTTCATTACAAAGCCACAGAAACATTATCTGTACATCTACCTGAAGGCAAATGGTTTGTTTTTATCTATTTAATTCATTTATTTATGATTAAACATGTCTAATGCTTTAACCGTTTTGCTAACAATCTCATCTTAGTATATACTTCAATAAAAGTCATATTTACAGTCATTGTGAAATAAACACAATGGACCTTTCATGGAGTTCTGCCCCCCTTCGTTATGGTCAGATATATAGTTTTGATTATATGATCTTTCTCTCCAAGGTGATAATTTATTAGTCTGCTGAAGGCAAAATCTCTGTGAGCAATCTGCCTGAAGGCAAACACAAATGCCACTCAAAAAAGGTTATTTTAATTTTCCTGTTGTGCAATGTATCTGTAGTTCAGGATAGCGATCCTAAAAAACCCTGAAACATGACACATCCACAGCCTCAGTCCATAGTTCAGTAATAGTGAAGTGAAACAATTTTCTCACTTGACTTGACGTAGAGACACATTTATCGTAGTTAAACTGCAGTTCTTCAAGACTACTACAGAATCAACCATAAGTAATCAATAAAATGATGGCTTCCCCTGATTGTACAATGTCCCCTATCCTCTCCTCCCCTCCATCTCACTGTCTCCCCTGCTCTGTATGTAATATGTACAGATATTACATATTACATATTCACTGACACACTATAAACCTGCTCCATCTTCACTGACACACCATAAGCCTGCTCGATCGTCACTGATGCACTGTAAACCTGCTCGATCGTCAGTGATGCACTGTAAACCTGCTCGATCGTCACTGATGCACTGTAAACCTGCTCGATCGTCACTGATGCACTGTAAACCTGCTCGATCGTCACTGATGCACTGTAAACCTGCTCGATCATCACTGATGCACTGTAAACCTGCTCGATCATCACTGATGCACTGTAAACCTGCTCGATCATCACTGATGCACTGTAAATCTGCTCGATCGTCACTGATGCACTGTAAGCTACAGTGCTCCCACTTAGGCACACAACAAGTTTCCAAATTTCCAAATTGCTGCCAAAATCCATGATGAAATTTTCACCAATGTGAAAGCTCCCCACACACTGGAAAATTTAAGAGCCCTTAAAATCTATCTATCACAGTAAGATAGCCAATATACTTTCAACAAGAAAATCAGTGCTTACCACATCCAGTTCAGGCATAGACTCCATAATTTCTACAAATTTCTCAATCTTGGTTTTGTCTGTGAACATGAAGTCGTCGTCCACCCACAGAAAGTACTTGGTGGTGACCTGTGAGACGGCAAGGTTCCTGCCAGCAAACCAACCCTACAGCGTAAAAACAGAGAGTTAGTTGGGCGAAAGGCAGGAATACACCCTGGACAGGTCGCCAGTCCATCGCAGGGCACACACACCATTCACTCACACACTCATACCTATGGGCAATTTAGACTCTCCAATCAGCCTATCCTGCATGTCTTTGGACTGTGGGAGGAAACCCACGCAGACACAGGGAGAACATGCAAACTCCGCACAGAGAGGCCCCGGCCAACAGGGATTCAAACCCAGGACCTCCTTGCTGTAAGGCGGCAGTGCTACCCACTGCACCATCCGTGCCGCCCAAGTGAACAAGCAACACTCAACCCTACAGCGTAAAACAGAGAACTGCTTTAGTGAACAAGCAACACTCAACCCTACAGCGTAAAACAGAGAACTGCATTAGTGAACAAGCAACACTCAATCCTACAGTGTAAAACAGAGAACTGCATTAGTGAACAAGCAACACTCCCGTAAGAATGTAACTGATTCAGAGTTGTGCACTGGTTTGAGCCAAAAACACTATGGGTATTTGCATTACATTTACATTGCATTTGGCAGACGCTCTCATCCGGATGATGATTAGACTAAGCAGGAGACAATCCTCCCCTGGAGCAATGCAGGATTACGGGCCTTGCTCAAGGGCCGTGCGGATCATATTGTGGCTACACTGGAATTAGAACCACCGCCCTTGCGTGTCCCAGTCATTTACCTTAACCAATACGCTACAGGCCGCCCTATTTGTGAATGCATAGAAAAGAAGCACACAGTAAACATGTCGTCCCTGCCAGCAATGTAGTTCCCCTGCCAGCATTACACGGAACTATATTTACATGGCAGGGAATATCTTTACATGTATGTATACAACTGAACAGGACAGTCAGTCATACATGGTTTGCTAGCTGCCCCCTAGCTGCACAAAGTCAACGCTACAGTGAAACTAACAATAACTTTATTATTATTCGGCTAGTAGCAAGCTGTGATATATGAAATTATACCCACTCAGCCCATACTTCCATGTGTTAAAACGCCATATGCAGATTTTATATGCAGGCATGAAAGTTGTCATCAACATGAAAAGAGAATACTTTATGCAAAGGTTACTTTATGCATGTTTAAACTGAATACCTAGCTACGGGCAAAATGCTGAGTTAGGGGTCTGATGGCGGACGCTGGGAGGCCAGCCAAGAGGGAATTACCTACCTCACCTGCCTGCTCACCCTCCTGTTCCCTGCCATCTTCACTGATTCCTGCCTACCTCACCTGCCTGCTCGCCCTCCTGTTCCCTGCTGTCTTCACTGATTCCTGCCTACCTCACCTGCCTGCTCGCACTCCTGTTCCCTGCCATCTTCACTGATTCCTGCCTACCTCATCTGCCTGCTCGCCCTCCTGTTCCCTGCTGTCTTCACTGATTCCTGCCTACCTCACCTGCCTGCTCGCACTCCTGTTCCCTGCTGTCTTCACTGATTCCTGCCTACCTCACCTGCCTGCTCACCCTCCTGTTCCCTGCTGTCTTCACTGAATTCCAGTCCACTCTGTTCATCCTCTAATAAACGCCTCCAGTGACCTTAACTTGAATGTAGTCTGCATCTGCCTTTGGGTCGTTACTAGTAACCCGTTATGACACCTTCACCCCTGCCCTGTGGAGATTGTTTGTGATGTCACTGACTGATGTTTGGGGTTTTCTTCACAGCTCTCACGATGTTTCTGTCATAAACTGCAGTTTTCCTTGGTCCACCTGTCTGTTGCTCAGTACACCAGCGGTTTCTTTCTTTTTCAGGACATTCCAAGTTGTTGTACAAGCTATCCCCAATGCTTGTGTAATGGATTTCCCATCTTTATTTTCTAAGCTTCAAAATGGCTTGCTTTTCTCCAAAAGACATCTCTCTGGTCTTCATGTTGGTTTATCTTTTCTAACAGAAATGCAGTCTTCTCAGGCAAAACCCATAGGATAACCCAAGGATAAAACCCAGCGTAGACAATTATTTATTGTTTAACCAATTATTCTAACAGGACACATTTGGGCAACAGGGAACACCTGTCAGTCAGATGTTTAAATACTTTTGTTCACCTAAAAATTGGGTGGACTGATACAAAAGGTGATGTGTTCCATCGTACTTGCTGGGGCATTGTCAACAGAGGCAAACAGCGTTGAAGTTGAAAACTGATCAAAACAATGGATATTTTGCCCACGAATACTGGTGTGCTTCGGCAGAATTACTTCTGCCTGTGCTAACACAGATGAGTTCTCACAATATAATAGTTCCTGATTAAAATCTGAATTTTTGAGCTCTGTTGATGTTCGCAAGTAACTGTTGCATTATATTGGGAAAGAGATGTTGCTGTTCAGTTTTTAGAATGTAAATTTCCAGCTGATTCATGACCAGAAACAATGATGATTATTTACTCTGGCTAAGTGGAAACATACTTTAATTTCATTTTTGAGTGAACTGCCCCTTTAACCTCATATTAATTGTTTTATTTCAAATCAAGTGTACAGGAGTACACATCCAAAATTACAAAAATTGTGTCACTGGCCAAATCTTTATGGACTGCACCGTACATATATAGCATTAAGGTCTGTTAAAAAAACCCAAAAAAAAAAACTTTTTTGTGCTCTTTTTAGTGGCCCTTTTAGTTGGGTAAAATGTAGTGCCCTATGCACCAAACCACTTCCAGCATCTCTTCTAAAATCTGTACCTGGGCAGGTGGCATGAAGTACTGCTCAATCATGGATCCGTTCAGCTTCTGTTGCTCAAAGCCATCATCCGCAATGATGATTTTGATGTCTTTGTAAAACTTTCTAATACTTCTGATAAGCTCGTTCACTTCAGGGTACCTCAGGAAGGTCTTTGTTGTCACTGTTACCTGGGAGTTGATATCTGGATGATAAAATCAATATGTAAATATGTTATATTTTTTGATATAATGCATGTAATTCCTACTGATACACATCTTTCAAAAAGATTTGAC
Organism: Conger conger; assembly: GCF_963514075.1. Taxonomy (NCBI): domain Eukaryota; kingdom Metazoa; phylum Chordata; class Actinopteri; order Anguilliformes; family Congridae; genus Conger; species Conger conger. The sequence goes on from NC_083775.1 coordinate 41,610,387, forward strand.
ATCAAACAAAGAGGCTCAAGTAGCATAATCGAAACACACTAAATTCCCCAGAACTTGGGGACAGTCAACAGACAGTCAACAGTCAACATCAAAAACCTTTGATGTTTAAATTTCTGTCTTGAATTGTGAGCCTGTGTTAACAGTGCTACTCCTAGGCAGTTTATTGCTAGGGATAAGTGGGATATAGTGTCATGTGTTCTTTTGAAAAAAAAACATTTTATTTGTATTGCACTTTCTAAAGAGGCACTGTCACACAGATGCTTTTAGGAAAAACTGAAAAGAGCACACATTACATTCGACAGAACCAGAACTCACAAAACTCCAGCACGAGCAATTTAAAGTGGGAAGAAGTGAACATAAAAGTTTTGACAGACTCTACTGCCCAAACCTGTTTCTGGAGATCTAACGTCCTGTAGATTTTCACTTCAACCCTAATTTGGCGCACCTACTAAGTAGCTCAATGAGATTTGTAGCTGTTGAGTGAGGTGTGCTTTGTTAGGGTTGGAGTGAAAACCTACAGGACGGTAGATCTCCAGGAACAGGGTTGGGCAGCCCTGCTCTACTATTCTTTAAGGTAAAGGCGATCATATCTTGCTCACACCCACACTAATGTCTCCAGAAGGAACATTTAACGGGTTGGAATGCCCTTAAGGATGGCCAAACTTGATTGATTTATTGGTCAGGAGCAAGGAAAAGAAAAAAGGGGAGAAAAATAAGCGTTTGGAATGAGCCCTTTGTAATGCCGTACAAGGAATCCAGGAACGTTGTGAAAGGTCAGAGTTCAGGAATGGATAGTCACCATGTTTTTGATTGAAAGTTCAATAGACTTACCCTCTCCAGGGTCGTACAGAACTGGTACTGTAGGCTGCCGGATCACCACAGGGAAGATGGCCTCGTGCTGCCCAAATGTGAAGTGTACTGGTAAAGGATTAAAACACACTGAAATATCAAACACTAACCTCAACTTGATGGTGTGTTGGGTGATGGCTATGATGTTCATGTCTTGAGCTGTAGCTCATTAGCTGGTCACAAATGTCAGTTGCTTGATTAGTTAATTCACTGTGAATGCTATGCCATGATTAAACAACTATCAACCATTAACTTAATAAAAATGTACTTGATAATCACAGTACATGGTGGCATTTTATTTTTTTATGTTCAGAAAATTCTCTTTTTCCCAGCTTGTGAAGATTTTCTTTTTATAACGTGCAAAAAATGGTGCTGCCATTGACCATACCCAGTCCTGGGTAGGGACCCAATAAGCACACCTAATCACTCATCAGGACCATTATACTTACACCATTACATTATACTTACACCATTGACCCTATATCGTCGTGCTGTTTGAACGTGTAGCATGTAGAGCCACTGACTGCTGGCTTTATGTCGCCGGGACATTGCTATTCAATGCATTTCACAGTAATGTCGTGGCGACGTAGCGCCAGTGAGCAAACGCTCTAAATACAATGTAGCCCCCATTAATGGTATTACATTGTGCATTTCGGGGCGATGTGATACGTACTGGGGATGGGGATCATTACTATTTTATCAATTCAATGCCATTATTGATTCAGCTTATTAATTTGATTCTTTAGCGAAAATGAATGAAAGTGGAATACACAGAAATATTGAACACTGGAAGAGGCTCAAAGCCAAAAATTAAAAAAGTGGTTCTGACCCAGCCAATTTTCAGTTTAATGAACATACGGATTAATTTATTGGAGACTGTGGTAAAGCTGCTCTTGCTGGCTAGTGTGCTTATATGGGCTATTAGTTCTTAATTGAATTTACTGTACTAGTTATATGAATAGATAAAAAAGTGCTTTTTTGCAGTCTTGTGATTTCATGAAATCATCCTGAATTGACGTTGATGAGGTGATGAGCAGAGGTAGTTATGTTCAAGAAAATAGCAGTACAACATCAGTAACCTGATGAACCACTGTTATTAGTAGTAGTGATATTTCTGCATTTCTGCATATTCTGCAAATACTTTACTTGTAGATGTAGTAGTGTAATAGAAAAACAACAGACCCAACTGTCTTGACATGGGAGTGACATGGCTCAGGCAGTAAGAGCAGTTGTCTGGCAGTCAGAGGGTTGCCGGTTCGATCCCCCGCCTGGGCTGTGTCGAAGTGTCCTTGAGCAAAACACCTAACCCCCAAATGCTCCTGACGAGCTGGTCGGTGCCTTGCATGGCAGCCAATCGCCGTTGGTGTGTGTGTATGAATTGGTGAATGAGAAGCATCAATTGTACAGCGCTTTGGATAAAGGTGCTATATAAATGCCAACCATTTACATGCTGAGTAATTGACTCATTTATTGAAAGGGGAGTGTTCAAAATAATAGCAGTGTGGACTTATTAATTCTGTGAAAAAACAGGTGTCATTAATTGTCCTTTATTAAGGAAGAAGGGAAGCAAATGTTTCACACATTGTGGAACAACGTCATTTGATTAAAAAGCTGATTGGAAAACATATAAAGAACTGCAGCAAATATAGGATGCTCAGCTAAAATGAGCTCAAATGCTTTAAAATGGCATCAAAAACCCGAAAAACAAGCTGAAGAAAATGAGCAACTACTGTTAAAATGGATCAAAGAATAGTGAGAATGGCAAAGATTCAGCCATTCATCATCTCCAGAAAGATCAAAGATGCATAACATTCAGTGGACTGATAAAAGTAAAATAGTTATTTTCAGGTCTAGTGGTTGTCGACAGTCAGAAGACCCCCGGGTACTGAATTCAAGCCACAGTACACTGTGAAGACAGTGAAGCATGGTGGTGCAAAAATCATGGTATAGGAATGTTTTTCATCCTACGGTGTTGGGTTCGTATACCAGGGATCATGGATCAGTTTGAATACATCAAAATAATTGAAGAGATTATGTTGCCATATGCTGAAGAGGAAATGCCCCTGAAATGGGTGTTTCAACAAGACAATGACCCCAAGCACACAAGTAAGCAAGCAACATCATGGTTCCAGACAACAAGGATTGAGGTAATGGAGTGGCCAGCTCAATCCCTCGACCTCAGCCCCAATTAAAACTTACATTAAAAATGCAGTTTCTGAAGCCAAACCCAAAAATGTGGAATATAGTTCATCATCCTGGGCTGAAATACCTGTTTCTAGATGCCAGAAGTTGGTTGACTCGATGCAACGCAGATGCGCAGCAGTTACAAAACAATGGCTATGCAACTAAATATTAGTTCAGTAATTTAAAGTGAAGTTAAATCTTGAAAAATGTATTCAGTTTGTATAGTTTGAATAGAGTTTGAAGAGAAAAATATTGACACTGCGACAATGTGTAATGTCTCCACTACATTTGAAATATGGAACTAAAAGCTATTAAACGTATTAAGCTTTATTCACGTTTCTTAACGCACTGCTATTTATTTTAACACAACAGTAGGTAGCCATTTGCTTAACTTTGGTGGTAGCTAGCCAACTAAGCTCACGTCACCCCATTTAAGTGAGAAGGCTGTAGCTACCCAGCTAACATGGAATACAAACTACAAAACTATTGGAGATAATGATTAGTTGACGTTATGCCATCTTAAATGATTTCTCAGATAAAACCGAATAATGTTTGCAACAGCAAACTCAATAGGTGGAAAATATTTCCAATTTTATATGTTACTGAGCTACCTATGACCTACAGCTTTTCATGAAGAGAAGCATTCTTTTGTACTTAAAATAATTGTATTTATTTTTTATTTAACTGAGAGGCGGTTGTGTTTTACTGCAATCTCCAGTATTGTGTGAATTGCTCACTTTCTCCGAGCTAGCATAGATTTGAGTTAGCCGACTGGACATAGCTGTTGGCTCTGCAATCTTTTTACAGCTGTCTGTATCTTTGTACTGTGCCACAAAGCCATCTTGCGCATGCGTATTTTAACAAGGTATGCCAGTCACTCGATAATAGAAACATGATTCTTGCCCGGTCACTACAGGTCCAGCAAGAGTGTAGACCAATGCATATTGCCAAACATAAATAATAATAAAATAAAATAAATAATTCTGTGATGAAAGGAGAGTTGCTTACCCAGGTCTCCAGATTTGATGCTGTACACAGTGCTTCTGTAGGAGACCTGACCCAGCAGGGCATTGAGAGACTGCAGGCTGGAGGCAGAAATGGAGAGCACCTTCTCACCCTGCCCCTTCACTTTGCCCTTTTCCTGAAGACTTTCCACTGCCAGGACCCCACTGCTCACACTCAGTGTCACCTGCACGTAGAGTCAGGAGTCCACAGTTACACAAAACAAGTAACTTGCAGCTTTTCCTCATGTTAATAACTATGAGCCTTCTGATCCTCAATTAGGTAAAGTAAGTACAGTACCTCAATTTGGTGAAGGCAGTACAGTACTTTTGCAGGTTGTTGATAAACAACCTAGGAGTAGTTTATAGAATCTATTTTATTCTTATGATGGATCACAGTATTGGACGTGCAGTTAAAGCAACTAGTAGTTATCGGATGCCATCTCAACAAAATTGATTCCAGTCAGTTGATTTGGATGGGCACAAATCTTGGGCCTCAGCAGCAAGACATAATGGGAAGGTGAGTTGAAAAGTCCCAAAGTGTTTTGATTGTTTAGCTTGCCAAATTATGCTCCAACAAAAGTCACTGCATTTTCTCATATTTTAATTTACAATCATGAAAGGCACAATAAACACATGGAATGCGTATGTTCAAAACAAAATTTGAGAAATTGTAATGTTAACTGTCCCTCTACCATACTTCTCCAAAAATGTAAAAAGGCAGTGTTGGTTTTCTACTCACAGAATAATTTTGGCTTTGCACACCATTCACACCCAAACCTGCAACACAGTAAAATTCAGAACAATACTGTAATTAGTTGTAAGTGTGTGCTGTAGAGGAAGATCACACTGACAATGGCTCCGCATCCAACTCGTAGTTATTCTTGTAGTTTTGTTTTTATTTTTGTACGTACTGCACTCTACTACAGTATGATAATTTTTAGTCACTGGACACTGACTTTTTCTCAACTTACCAGAGTACGTGTTGCGATCCCTTTGCCAGCTGGATAGAAACGCAGAGGCGGCGGGGTCTGCATTATGGTTAACTCTTGCTGGGGTTCGGATATAGCAGTACTTACAAAACACTGCTCACCGAACCTGGAGCTCTTAAGTATAAAAGTCCGTCCCTTCTACCTCCCCAGAGAATTCAGTTCCGCGATAATCTCAGCGGTCTACATCCTCCCGCAGGCAGATAAAATGCGTGCGCTAGAGGACCTTTACGGGGGGATTAATGGACTGGAGAACGCTCACCCAGAGGCAGCTTCTATTGTTGTTGACGACTTCAATAGGGCTAATATGAGGAACGTTTTACCTAAATATCACCAGCATATTAACTTCCCTACCCCTGGTGATCAGACTCTTGACCATTGTTATTCTCAACTACGGGACAGCTATAAACCCCTCCCCCACCCTGCCTTTGGTAAGGCGGATCACATCTCCATTCTTCTTTTCCCAACCTACAGACAACGTCCAAAACAGGAAAAAACCTTTTTTCGGACCGTTCAACGCTGGAGTAAGGAATCCATTGCCATTCTCCAAGACTGTTTTGAAACCACAGACTGGCAAATGTTCTGTGTTGCAGTTGATGGGGACATTGATGAATACACTAACTCTGTCTCAGCCTACATCTCCAAGTGCATTGATGATGTCGTCCCGAGAGTCAATGTTAGGACTTTCCCCAACCAATAGCCGTGGGTTAATGCCTTTAGCTCTGGGGCCCTTGAGGAAGTCCCCATATGACCTACGGAAGGCCATCAGAGATGCCAAAAGAGCCTACAGGGACAAGTTGGAGTCTGACTACCACAGCTCTGACCCCAGATTATGTGGAGTGGACTGAGCTCCATCACTCACTACAAAGGGAGAAATTGCAATGATGCCCAGCCTGCTGCCTCTCTTCCCGACCAGCTCAATACCGTTACGCTCGGTTTGAGGTGAGCAACACCATCCCTACTGTAAGGCTCGCTGAGGACCAGGATGACTGCACTCTGTCCCTATCTACGGCTGACGTGAGGAGAGCCTTTAAAAGAGTAAACCCTCGGAAGTCACCTGGGCCAGATGGCATTCCAGGCCACGTCCTCAGAGCATGCGCTGACCAGCTAGCAGAGGTATTCACCCCCTGAACCAGTCTGCAGTCGCCACCTGCTTCAAACAGACGACCATCGTCCCTGTACCTAAGAAACATCCCATCACCTGCCTGAATGACTATCGCCCTGTCGCTCTGACCTCTACCATCATGAAGTGCTTCGAGTGGATAGTCAGAACCTACACCTGCTCCTCGCTTCCTGACACCTTGGACCCCCTTCAATTCGCTTACCGACCAAACAGACCTACGGACGACCCCATCGCCCTGACAGTGCACACCGCTGTCTCCCACCTAGATAAGGGTAACACATATGTGAGGACGCTGTTTATAGATTATAGCTCAGCATTCAACACAATTGTACCTGCTCAGCTCGTTCCCAAGCGCAGGATCCTGGGTCTTAACACCTCCCTTTGCAACTGGATCCTGGACTTTCTGAAGAGCAGACCCCAGGTGATGAAAATGGGTATGCACTGAGCCTGAGCACCAGACGCCCTCAGGGCTGCGTACTCAGGCCCCTCCTGTACGCCCTGTTCACGCATGACTGTGTGGCCCCTCCTGTACGCCCTGTTCATGCATGACTGTGTGGCCCCTCCTGTATGCCCTGTTCACGCATGACTGTGTGGCCCCTCCTGTATGCCCTGTTCACGCATGACTGTGTGGCCCCTCCTGTATGCCCTGTTCACGCATGACTGTGTGGCACCTCCTGTATGCCCTGTTCATGCATGACTGTGTGGCCCCTCCTGTACGCCCTGTTCACGCATGACTGTGTGGCCCCTCCTTTACACCCTGTTCACGCATGACTGTGTGGCCCCTCCTGTATGCCCTGTTCACGCATGACTGTGTGGCCCCTCCTGTATGCCCTGTTCACGCATGACTGTGTGGCCCCTCCTGTATGCCCTGTTCATGCATGACTGTGTGGCCCCTCCTTTACACCCTGTTCACGCATGACTGTGTGGCCCCTCCTGTACGCCCTGTTCATGCATGACTGTGTGGCCCCTCCTGTACACCCTGTTCACGCATGACTGTGTGGCCACGCACAGTTCCAACACCATCCTTAAGTTTGCAGATGACACCACCATCCTAGGTCTCATCTCCAACAATGATGAGACCACCTACAGAGAGGAGGTCAGCGCCTTGGCAACATGGTGCCAGGACAATAACCTCTTTCGCAACATCTGTAAGACTAAGGAGATGATCATGGACTTCAGGAAGCAACAGGGGGGGGGGGGTCACGCCCCCATTCACATTGACAGAGCTGAAGTGGCAAGAGTCTCCTGCTTCAAGTTCCTCAGTGTGTTTTTCAATGATGACCTCTCCTGGTCCAGGCAATCGGACGCGGCAGTAAAAACTGCCCAAAAAGCGCCTATACTTCCTGAAGAGACTCAAGTTTGGCATGTCTGTCAAAACACAAAACACTCTCAAAGGTGCTCCATTGAGAGCACTCTCACTGGCTGCATTACGACCGGGTACGGCCTCTGCTCCGCTGCTGATGGCTACTGACCGCAAGGCCCTCCAAAGGGTGGTGAAGACTGCGGAGCACATCATTGGCTGCCACCTCCCCTCCGTGCAAGGCAGAGAGCACGGAAAAGCAGCACTGGCAGACGCGACCGGAGCCCACCCAGGCTATGGACAGTTCTCACTGTTGCTGTCTGGCAGACGCTGCCGGAGCACGGACTGACAGACTCACAAACAGTTTTTTCCCCCAGGCCATCAGGCTGCTTAACCAGCACATGTAGGCTTCCTATGTACATTTAATATACACCACTACAATTTAATGTACATATCCATCGGCACTTCTTCACTTTATATTCGTAATATTTAATACTCTTATTCTTACTGTCCCCATTCCCCATCTGCTATTTTAGCTATTCTTGCCCTGATTTTATTTATTTATTATATATATATATTATATATATATATTTGTTGTTAATATCTTTTTTCATTATGATTATTATTATTATTTTTTTATGTCTACTACGTAGCTGTTGCCTGCCATGTCCCAAGAATTACATTTTTCAGAACGACCTTGTGTTATACTGTGCACTTGATAAATAAAACACTTTGACTTCGACTATGTTTTAACCAAATTTTTATGTCAATGGATACTCCCACCTCTTGACCACAAAGGCCTGTGATCTCTGTTCAGAGCTTGCTGTGCCAGTGTTATGAAACACTCACTCTTTATCTCTCATTCACACGTCCAAGCTCACATCTCAGTGTCGGCCAGAGGGGTCCTGGACAACACACTGTCCTACACATAGAACATAGTGGCATAGAACCTGTTGGGTGTGCTGATTCTTCTTATACAACATCCAGAAAATCTGCCCTTTCCTCTCCCCCTCCTTCAGAGCTGCTGCTCCAGGCTGCTTCCTGAAAGGACCTCTCCCCTCCCCGGTAAGAGACCGCACACACAGTCTCAGGGTACCAGGGTGCCATTCCCCACTAATGTGCCTACACTTCCTGGCCAGGGCCCCTGTCCATTCTGCCTGTGCTGTAATTACCTCCCGACCATGCTGAAATCAGCAGAGGACTAAAGACCCACCATGCTGCAATCAGTAGAGGACTAAAGACCCACCATGCTGAAATCAGCAGAGGACTAAAGACCCACCATGCTGCAATCAGTAGAGGACTAAAGACCCACCATGCTGAAATCAGTAGAGGACTAAAGTCCCACCATGCTGAAATCAGCAGAGGACTAAAGACCCACCATGCTGCAATCAGTAGAGGACTAAAGACCCACAATGCTGAAATCAGCAGAGGACTAAAGACCCACCATGCTGCAATCAGTAGAGGACTGAAGATCCACAATGCTGAAATCAGCAGAGGACTAAAGACCCACCATGCTGAAATCAGTAGAGGACTAAAGACCCACCATGCTGAAATCAGCAGAGGACTAAAGGCCCACCATGCTGAAATCAGTAGAGGACTAAAGACCCACCATGCTGAAATCAGCAGAGGACTAAAGACCCACCATGCTGCAATCAGTAGAGGACTGAAGACCCACAATGCTGAAATCAGCAGAGGACTAAAGACCCACCATGCTGAAATCAGTAGAGGACTAAAGACCCACCATGCTGAAATCAGCAGAGGACTAAAGGCCCACCATGCTGAAATCAGTAGAGGACTAAAGACCCACCATGCTGAAATCAGTAGAGGCATTCTCCAATGCAGACTAAAGACCCACCATGCTGAAATCAGTAGAGGACTAAAGACCCACCATGCTGAAATCAGCAGAGGACTGAAGACCCACCATGCTGAAATCAGCAGAGGACTAAATACCCACCATGCTGAAATCAGTAGAGGCATTCTCCAATGCAGACTAAAGACCCACCATGCTGAAATCAGTAGAGGCATTCTCCAATGCAGACTAAAGACCCACCATACTGAAATCAGTAGAGGCATTCTCCAATGCAGACTAAAGACCCACCATGCTGAAATCAGTAGAGGCATTTTCCAATGCAGACTAAAGACCCACCTTTTCAGACTGCAAATGGGCACCCCTAAACACTACTAACTTTAGCATCCAACTGAATTTATTCCATTATTTATTTATAGGTCTGTTATTACAGTAATTGTAGTACATTCATTTCATTACATTAATGGCATTTGGCAGACGCTCTTATCCAGAGCGACGTACAGTTGATTAGCAGGAGACAATCCTCCCCTGGAGCAATGCAGGGTTAAGAGCCTTGCTCAAGGAAAGATGAAAACATGCCTTTCAAAAATGCTTTTCATTCCGAAATGAAATCCAGTGGAGGCTGGTGACTTCCAGAATTGAGGAGGCCATTTTTTTCCGCTTGCTCACTTCACTCGCGATGGAATGTTCCCTGTTCTCTTATCTGTCTTTGTGCTGGCCAAAGGCATACTATTTGGAGTGTAAGCTACAGTCAGAAAGTTCTGGCTGATGAAATTCATTGTGCAGAGCTTAGCCTTGTGCCTTCCTGAAGAAATGACATTGCTGTAAGTCTATGAGCCTGCCTGATAATTAAGCTGAGAAATGACATTTGGATGTAATATAAATGCCAAGTGAACATGTGTAAAAGGCAGGAATTTTAATAATGTAGTTAAAAACAATTTTGTTTAGCTTACATTTTTCATTCTTCTACAGCTTCAACATGTAATCGCCAATTTAATCAAGTTTAGCATATAAAAAAGATAAGAACACTTTCTTTATCATATGTAGTTTTATTCAATATATTTAATATAAAATATGTAAAAATATGGTTCCAGTTGGCTTTATCTAACGTTAACGTTATCCACTAGAGGGCAGCACTCTATTCGTATTTAGAGTGAATTTCCTCACAGAGCAACAATTCAGTAATTTGATATGGAAGATTATTAAATTGACTTGTAATAAAACGAAATGGACTACATTAAAAATAAAACTGTTCAATAAATCCCAAATGGTGTCTAACATGACCTACTGAATGTCATTCTCACTCCCTAGTATCTGGAATCTGCATATCTCCAGCCCAAGATCTCAAATTGCGCTAGAATCCAGGGATGATAGCCAGGGGTGTTCTCTAAATTTCCTGAAAAGCACAAGTTGATAGGACACTCGTAGCCACTATGGCGAGTGTTTGTTTGACTGAAGTGACTAGCGAATTCTCAAAATGGCTTCTGTGTTGAATAGGAAAGGAAAGGATAGTTGATTCCAAATGAACCAGTAGCATGTGATTGGACGAACAAAATGTCAATCTTTCAGCCCTGGACACAATGCATGGTGAGGCCAGGCCTCCGTTGCCCACCCATTTTCAGTGATCTGGCCAATCACATATTGGCATGAAAAAAAATGCATTACATTGACTTCTATGAAAAGCTAATTTCCTAGGGGAGGCCTGGCCTCCCTTAATACAAACTGATAGGGAAATCTGGCCTGTTGCTTTACAATTGCAATATTGGGTTTTAGCCATGGGAAAATTTAGATTTATGAACAAAACTAAAATAATATGAATATAAAAAATAAAAAATATGTTTTTTGTTAAAATAAATAAATAAAATAAATATATTTATTGTTTTTTTAAAATCTCTCTCTTCTCTCAAATTATTGGGGAGGCCAGGCCTAGTTTAAATGGTAGCCTAACTTCAATTTTATGATTTCATCAGTGGAGGCTCCTCCATAGAGGTGGAGCCTCCACTGATGAAATCATAAAATTGAAGTTAGGCTACCATTTAAACTAGTAGCCCCACAACAAATATATACTTTGCGGTACCTCATAAAGGATAGCTGTTATATCAGAAACAAAAACGTTTCATAAATGAGCTTTGAGTGAGGGTCTCCTCTCCTTTGTGATCCTGTCTTTCTGTATTTCACAGTTTTGAATCATTTGCCATTGTTTCTGTTAGCTTTTTATCAGAATAAAAAAATTACATTACCTGGTATGAGGCTCTTCTGGAGAGGAATAACAATGAATCCTTGGATTGGATATTGCAGAGGGGAGTTTGATGGTGCGAACAAAAGTTGATTTAGTACTGACTTTTTCCTGTAAGAGAAAAACTATAAATTTACTTAGCTCTCATTTTAGTCTAGATTTTGAATTTACTCATTTTCAAAGTGTTCCACTATAATTAAGGGAATTCACAATTCCCATCCAAACCAACAGGCAAAAGTCTGCAGACTAATTATCTTTCCCACACACATGCACACACACACACACACACACACACACACACACACACACACACACACACACACACTCACAAATTAAAGGTAACATTTAAGTAGTTAATAACTATGTGCTGTTGATGTTTTTGAAGATTCCAATTAAGAAACATGACTAGTAACAGCCAACATAAAGGCATTCTATGTAAGATATTTTTCTTTTGTATTGAAAACGGACCTTGCAACAAAATGGCCAGTGGGCAAATCCCATTTAAGTACATAGTCAAGGGCATATGGTATCAGGGATTAACTCAATTATAGTGGGCTCCAGAATTATGGGCACCCTTAATAAAAATTGAGAAAAAAGGCTGCATATAATAAAGAACATGGATCTATATGAGCAGGGGATCGTAGGTTTTTATTTTCAATTATTTTTTGAAAAGATTATCTATTTGTTTTTCACTTGAATTGAAGGTCACATTTAAAGGCGGAAAAAGTCTGACCTGATTTATCCTGATTTGACATTTTGCATTGCAAAAACCTGCTATTTAAATTTGGGCGTGTCGATTTTTTAATGATAAATGGTTGGCATTTATATAGCGCCTTCATCCAAAGCGCTGTACAATTGATGCTTTCTCATTCACCCATTCATACACACACTCACGGCGATTGGCTGCCATGCAAGGTGCTGACCAGCTCGTCAGGAGCATTTGGGGGTTAGGTGTCTTGCTCAGGGACACTTTGACACAGCCCGGGTGGGGGATCAATCCGGCAACCCTCCGACTGCCAGACGACTGCTCTTACGGCCTGAGCCATGTCGCCCCATAATATCCACAGTATGCTTAAAATGGTTTTCTAATGTTAAAAAATATTGGTCTTTTGAACACAATTGCCCCTCTGATATGACGTGTAGTCCATGAAGATGTTTTATGACAGATGACTCAATGTCATATGATTCAATGTCACATCTGTTACTTTATAATAAAGTTGACATTGACAAAAGCATCATTCTCATTTTCACTCTCAATCTCAATCTTCACTTGCAATCTTTCAATCAAACATTGAGGTCCTTACAATGTATGTGCCCACTGGCCACACATTCAAATCATTGTTAATTGAAAAATACAATAAAAAATTACAAAGAAAATAGAAAGTTGTGTAAATGATTATATGTCAGAAATCTCTGGGGAAAATATGGGCATTCATAGGCTAACTGAATCTTCAATGAACTGACAGTGTGATATTGCTCTCACGTTCTACTTAGAGGCAACTACAAGAAAAACTACAGGTCACCTATTATAACTGCAGATCTTGTGTGTGTACGTGACATGTATAACATTAACACAGTGGAGAAACTTTCGTGCCAGGAGTGGCAAAACGGCTTGAGAGAGCACTTACTTTTCTCTTTATGTAATCTACAACAGTGTTTCTTAACTCCAGTCCTCAACCAACTTGTAACCAGGAACTCACATACCTGATTTAATGACTGAACCAATCAAACCACCAAAAATGCCCTTGATTTGGTAAATTAGGTGTGAGTGCTCCTGGTTACAACAAAAGCCTACTGGCAAGTGGGTCCTGAGGACTGGAGTTGTTCTACCAACTGTGAAATGCCACTCACCTTTTCAGATACTTTTCATACTCTTCAGCCCTCCGCATAGCAATGGCACTGAACTTATCCTTGTTCACAAAGCTGATTAAATTTAAAGATCTGCTTGGACAGGAGCATGATTTTTGCTGATAGCTGACATTAGGCATGTGGTTGTAGGTCCTGCAAAAACACAGCATGCATCAGAATATCAGTCATTGCATTGCATTCTCGACACTCAAAGCTTTATACTGTTAAGGGCGAAACTCGTCTCCCCCACCACTGATGTGTAGCACCGACCTGGGCGATGCACGGCTGCCATTTTGCACTAAAATGCTCAGCATACACTCAGGGGAAGATTAGGAGGCAGGTTGAAAGAGCCAGGCTAGGAATTTAGCCAGGACACCAGGGAACCCCCTACTCTTTGTGATGAGTGCCATGGGATCTTCAATGACCACAGTGAGTCAGGACAGCATATTTTTATTCATTTTGATTTCATCATGTAATAATTACAGCACTTTTTAAGCCCATTTCTATGTTTCAATGACAAGATTTAACATTAAGTGAAATTAAATAGTCATGTTTTGTATTTGGTTGCATATCATTTGGGGCGGCACGGATGGTGCAGTGGTTAGCACTGCCGCCTCACAGCAAGGAGGGCCCAGGTTCTTTTCCTTTTCCTTTTATTTTATTCGTCTGGAAGGACAAATGCTATCTAACCCTCGCTCCAACTCCATGTGGGTGTGTGCCGGTACCTACAACGGCTTTGAGGAAGCCCCTGAGCCATGCTGCAGGCTGGTCAGGAGGAGGATGGCAGTGGCCCTCCCCAAGGCTGGTTTATGGACCGGGCCTCCAGACCCCACAGTGCTGACAGTGTGAGCTCATCACTAGGGCCTCTCATCACTAGGGCCTCCAGACCCCACAGTGCTGACAGTGTGAGCTCATCACTAGGGCCTCCAGACCCCACAGTGCTGACAGTGTGAGCTCACCACTAGGGCCTCCAGACCCCACAGTGCTGACAGTGTGAGCTCATCACTAGGGCCTAGTTTAAAATATAAAATTAAAATAATGAACAACTACTTACAACTACTTCTACTAATGGATGAAATTAATAAAATAATCAACACCATTATCTCCAAATTATACAAACTAATATCAACCACAGACCTAACAATATCCCTCCCCATCCAAGCCTGGGAAAAAAACTTAAGCTCAGGTACAATTCAGACTTCTGGACTCAAATCTGTAGGAACACCTTCACGATGACCACCAATACTAACCTGCAACTAATACAATACAAGGTCATTCACAGAACTCATATCACCCACCAAAAGATGTTTAAAATGGGATTTGTGGACACTTGCACTCACTGCTCTTTGAATACCCCCGATAATTACTTCCACTCAACCCGGCTCTGCCCACCAACTCACACAAGTCACAGACCAAATACGGTGGAGGCAGGAATTTAAAAAATGAAGAAAATAAAATTTAAAAAAATAAATTAAAAATAATAATAATAATAATAATAATAATAATAATAATAATAATAATAATAATAAATTAAAAATAAATAAAGAATTGCTACTACTAGAAAAAAACTTTAAATGCCTCTAAAATGTGTTTTTACATAGTAATTGCACAGCACAACTCTTCAATAAAAAATATAAATTGGATATTGTCTTTGCTTTTATTCTACTTTACCTGATTTATATAGGTGTGGTTCAACTTGAAATCAAACCAACTCATTTTTTTGAATTGTTCCAACCATTCCAACCATTGTAACATTCTAGAATAGTAACTATTCCGGCAGGCAGATCCGGCTCTGAATCCTCACTTCTTGCCTCTAGCAAACAGCAGCTCACAAGAAAATAAGATAAAAGCAGCTTTACAGAAAAAAAGGATTTAACATGGCACACGCAAAACTTGGAATCTCACGACTAGTCCCACCCAGATAGCAAGCGACTCCGGGCCAGATATTTCCCGATTCTGGCCCGAAGTGAGCCAGTACCGGCACAGATCCGGTCCGGAGTCACTTGCTGTTTGGGCAGGATGTCATGGGGAAAATAAAAAGTTTCACGTCCTAATTGAGTAGCGACATGTTTCGGGAAACACTCGTAAAATGAGCAGGTGTCAGAGTTACATAAAATACAAATTTAGTAGCCACAACGGCTACTAAAAAGCGGGTAATAAATATAAACACAATCCTACCTTTGAAGAGCTGGTAGAGGACAATTAATTGTTTTCTGGTAAAATAAAGCAAACAATACTATTGGAGATACAATGAGTAGCAATTTAAACAGGCAGCTCATGAACTTAAAACAAGACATAACTGTGGTCCCTGACATACGGGAGTAATGTGTGTTTTTTGAAATTTGATTACAATATATACCTGATACTTGAGAATGAGGGAGTGGTCCTGGAGGTTTATGCTTAGTGTTGTCATTACTAAATCACGCCCCCCCGTGCTCTGGGGTGAGCTTTCTCATAGCGACAGCTATGTAATATAGTCCCATCAGGGCTTTATTCAGGGAATGTCCAGTGAGCGTAGTCAAAAAAGAAGCAATGTTCATACACGGAAAATCCAGCCAAAACCAAAGTACAGTACCGAGGGAGAAGGCAGTCTCGTAATCGGTACACCATGCAAAACGTCCCGTAGCCAGGAAAGCCGTCATAACATGAAACAAACATAAATCATGACATAACAAGTTAGCAAAACTATGACAATAAACTATATTACATGACATGACAAGACTAACAATAAAACCGTAACAACAACTAAACATGAAACATAACATGACATGAAAATTAAATGTAACAAGAAATAAAGCATAACAACATGGCGAAACAAGAGTAACTAAGACTAATACGTGACATGACAATAACGTAACTAAGAAAATAAATAAACATAATAACTAATTTCTAAACATGAAACGTGACACTATCCTTTAGACACAACCGTCTGCCCCCAGGGTGATGTTGATGGAAAAAATATCGCTAATCGCATCATGCTCATTGTCAGGTGACAGGTGTGTCTGGCAATAAAGAACACAGTTAAACAAGTCAAACGAGTATGCAAAACATCAAGAAGCTCAGCTTTCTGATGCATGAGATTGTCTGAGCCTGGGCAGGCAGAGTGGTTCAGTCCCCCATCCCCCGCCTCATCCTTAATTTCTCCCTCTGCAATTCCCCAGCCTAGCACGGGCTATAAAATCAGCAGCAATAGGTGGTAATGTAAGTTCACAATATTAACAAACAAACTTTACAACTTAACTGAACTGTAAACTCGCTCAGCTGTCACCAACCAGGCCACATACCACAACGGTGGCATCAGCAAATTGCTGTTTCGTTCTTTACATTAGTCACAGTCACCTATCCACGCCCTGGCTCGACACGCTCTTGTTCAGAGCATTACATTACATTTTACATTACACTACAGGCATTTAGCAGACGGTCTTATCCAGAGCGACGTACAACGAAGTCCAGATCAAACACAGGGACAAGTGTGAAGAGGACCCTAGAGGACAGTACGGTTCAGTCCTAGCGTTCCCATGCAGATACAATTGGATTATTATTTATTATTTTCTTTCACAAAAGAGAGGGGAGCAAGAGAACAGAACACTCCTTAAATTTGTACAGATCTCCCAGAGTTCTTTCACAACTGGTTTTAATACTGAATATTGTTTTTTAATTAACTTAATAGAAGTTTTTAATTAGCCTAACTTAATATCCGTTTTAATTAACTTAATGTCCCAGCTGGCCTAGGTTCATACATATGAAAATAGATTTCAGTTTACTTGAGATGAAAACAAATAATTGAAAGTTATTGCAGTAGAATGTTGAATTCAAGGATGTAGGGACCACATTTCCCAAAATTCCACAGGACAATTCCGCGACGTCCACCCTGCATGACGTCTAGCTCGGTTCAGCAAATCCCGTAATACATTTTCCCTGTATAAGAGCAAGGCATGTTCTCAGGATTGCCCCCTTCTTCTCATTTCTTTTTCGACGCACCCTCTTTGGCCATTCTCTTCAGCTCATCTGCCCCGAGACTCGGACAGAGGCTGAATTCTGGACAGTGCACCACCAGGCCTGCGGACACACCTAGTTTACCTCACGGTAACTTAGTGGCCTATAGCGAGTGGAAACTGGTGTACACGGAACGCTGCATCAGCTCACCAATGAACGACACCAACAAACTTTTCCACCCGGAAAAAGAACCAGCGGACAGAACCGAATGGACCAGATGACAATCCCACGGGAAGATCCCAGCTCTGCGCATCTGCCTAGGACAACGGCCAACAAGCCAGTGTTTAGTTTAGTCTTAACTGATATTGTAAATCTGTGTTTCTATATTTGCTGTCTTATCATTTGAATGTATTTTGTTAGCTATATATATATACACATGAATTGATTCGCCGTCTTGTGTATATAATTATATATATGTAACTAGAAAAAATTCCAGGGAAATTTTAAGTGTGCTGCTGCTGGTGCCCATCCCTCACACAAACACAGATGTAACCCACAATTTGGTCCTCACAAAAATGGAGAACCTCATCTATACACTTGTGTGTGTGTGTGTGTGTATTTGCCCTTAAGTTCATAGGCCACACACACACACACACACACACACACACACACAGATCTAAAACAAAATTTGGTCCTCACAAAAATAGACATCCTCATCTATACACATGTTCTGGGCAGTTGCTAGGGTGTTCTGGGCGGTTGCTAAGGTGTTCTGGGCAGTTGCTAGGGTGTTCTGGGTGGTTGCTAGGGTGGTCTGGGCAGTATAAGGGTACAATTCCGAAGGTGGCGTTGTCTGGCTAAGTATGGGTTGCTCAACCACACCTACCCTCCTGTTACAGTTAGCACAACCATTAAGACATGGACATAGAAATAAAACAGTTAAAAACCTCGGTATTTTCAGATAATGTGGACAGGATGTAGTCAGTCAGCTAGCTAGTTAGTTAGTCAGTCAGCTAACTAGCTAGTTAGTTAGCCAGTCAGCTAACTAGTTAGCCAGTCAGCTAGTTAGTTAGCCAGTCAGCTAGCTAGCTAGTTAGTTAGTCAGTCAGTCAGTAAGTCAGCTAACTAGTTAGTTAGTTAGTTAGTCAACCAGTCAGCTAACTAGTTAGTTAGTTAGCCAGTCAGCTAACTAGTTAGTTAGTCAGTCGGCTAACTAGCTAGTTAGTTAGCCAGTCAGCTAATTAGTTAGCCAGTCAGCTAGTTAGTTAGTCAGTCAGCTAACTAGTTAGCCAGTCAGCTAGCTAGCTAGTTAGTCTGTCAGTAAGTCAGCTAACTAGCTAGTTAGTTAGTCAGCTAGCTAGTTAGCCAGTCAGCTAACTAGTTAGCCAGTCAGCTAGCTAGTTAGTTAGTCAGTTAGTAACAGTCACTTAGTTAATCAGTTAGTCAGACCGTCAGTTAGTTAGTTAAGCTAGCTAGCGCCGAAGCTAATGTTAACTAGCGCGACGAAGCTAACGCAAGCTAGCGCCGAAGCTAACGCACGCTAGCGCAACGAAGCTAACGAAAGCTAGCACCGAAGCTAACGTCAAATAAATCGCTGTATCTTGAAAACTATAACTCACATTTTTAAAAAAATCATTTTGAGTGAACCGAGACTTCAGTGGCGAGATCGATCTAAGAGATGTGTCGGTAGGATTTAGAATGCAGGAGTTGTGGCAGTTTAAAAATCGCCATATTTTATTGTGTGCTGCGCATTGCAATACAAAGCTCTGTAGAGCTTTGTAGTGCAAAAGCACACACCTTAATATTCTCAGCCATACTTCATAATTTTATTTATTTAATTTTCTTCCTTCAAAAGTTCGGCATGCTACTCCTCCCACAGCTTTGAGAAATCCCAGGCAAGATATATATCAAAACGACCGGAATAGACGGGAATCGATGGGAAAGACTTTTCTCAATTCTGTGACATCTCGTTTTCTTACGAAATGCGAAAAACCGACTGATTTTTGCCCATAGGAATGAATGAGAATTCGTAAAAAAAAATCTCACAAATGGATCAAACCCACCCCTCTTTGGAGCCACATCACTTCGTCATACTTTGTGACAGAAACGTGATTAAAGGTTTAAACGGGTCACAAGACTTTGAACTGTGTTGGTCTAAAGACACTTTTTGATATCTTCTACGGTTTTTACAAAATCACAGTTTATGTTTTATGAAATTTTTGAGATTTTCAGTTTTTATAATGGGTGTGTATTGCGTGGCTTTAGAGTGCGGTGACATCACCCACTCTGTGACATCACCCACTCTAGCATTCAGCCCTTCTAAATTTTATCAAAAATATTCAAGACATTCTCATCTGACTCCCACAGCTTCTACTCTACAACAACAATTTATATATCAAAATGTAGAGAAACTTGTCCTCTCTCATTCAATGTTACTTCCATTGAGATAGGACTCACGGTTTTTTAATAAATCGCCCAAAAGTGCAGAGAGTGCCGGATCCAGCTCTCATTGACTCCAATGTTATCTGAAGCGTCAACTGTAGGCACAATATGGTGATTTATAAACTGTCACCGCCTACAGACACATCTCATAGATCGGAATCGCCATTGAAGTCTTGGGTCGCTCAAAATACAAAAATAAATTAGATCTGACTTATACTTTTGAAGATACATGGATTTGTTTGGCACCAGCGCCAGTTAGCTTCACCACTAGCATTCAGGCCGTAAGCAGTTAAACATTTACACAAAGTTGTACGCAGTTAAACATTTACACAAAGTTGTAAACACAAACTGCCGCTACTCCTTCAATTTTCACAGTACCTTGACATATTATATATCAAACTGTTCATATTTTCACATTCAAATATCTAAGAGATATGACGTATAGTTGTGGAAAGAGAAGCGTTTAAACCCGAGCATGTCAGAAAAAAAAGTTAGTTCCTAGATCTCTAACAGACAGAGACTCTCACACACACAGAACATGCACGAGCCCCTGGCAACCAGCACACTCAGCTCACTCAACCGCCCTGAGTGACAGGGTCCTGAGTGACAGGGTGAAAATATGAACAGTTTGATATATAATATGTCAAGGTACTGTGAAAAAGGAGTAGCGGCAGTTTGTGTGTACAACTTTGTGTAAATGTTTAACTGCTTACGGCCTGAATGCTAGTGGTGAAGCTAACTGGCGCTGGTGCCGAACAAATCCATGTATCTTCAAAAGTATAAGTCAGATCTAATTTATTTTTTGTATAATAATTGTAATTGTATTTTGAGAGACCCAAGACTTCAATGGCGATTCCGATCTATGAGATGTGTCTATAGGATTTAAAATGCAGGAGTGGTGACAGTTTATAAATCACCATATTGTGCCTACTTTACGCGGCAGTTGACGCTTCAGATAACATTGGAGTCAATGAGAGCTGGATCCGGCACTCTCTGCACTTTTGGGCGATTTCTTAAAAAACCGTGAGTCCTATCTCAATGGAAGTAACATTGAATTTGATGTATAAATTGTTGTTGTAGAGTAGAAGCTGTGGGAGTTAAGATGAGAATGTCTTGAATATTTTTGATAAAATTTAGAAAGGCTGAATGCTAGAGTGGGTGATGTCACCGCACTCTAAAGCTACGCAATACAGACCCATTATAAAAACTGAAAATCTCAAAAATTTCATAAAACATAAACTGTGATTTTGTAAAAACCGTAGAAGATATCAAAAAGTGTCTTTAGACCAACACAGTTCAAAGTCTTGTGACCCGTTTAAACCTTTAATCACGTTTCTGCGACAAAGTATGACGAAGTGGTGTGGCTCCAAAGAGGATTTGTGAGATTTTTTTTCATTCCTATGGGCAAAAATCGGTCGGTTTTTCGTATTTCGTAAGAAAACGAGATGTCGCAGAATTGAGAAAAGTCTTTCCCATCGATTCCCATCTATTCCGGTCGTTTTGATATATATCTTGCCTGGGATTTCTCAAAGCTGTGGGAGGAGTAGCATGCCGAACTTTTGAAGGAAGAAAATTAAATAAAATTATGAAGTATGCCTGAGAATATTAAGGTGTGTGCTTTTGCACTACAAAGCTCTGCTTTGTATTGCAATGCGCAGCACACAATTATAGAGGTAAACTATGCAAGTAGTCTCTCTTTCCCCAGCTAACACTCTAACACTCCCACTTTTACCTTTCCTTTGTTCAAGGGTCACACACACACACACACACACACACCCTACTACCTGACCCTACTAACCTCCCGTTAGTACAACCCTATATCTGTTCTGTATTTGTACGTTTGTTTAATAAATATATTTTATTAAACCCGGTGTCTGTTTTGGTGTCACAGACATGAGAGCCGAGTTAAAGCAATCTTTCAAAGAACCTTCAGGTTATCGGTATGTTAAATCATGAATATTTGTTATTTTAATTATTAATTAAAATACTAAATTTGTGGTTACATATTTCTGATAACAGTCATTTTATGATACTGATTACTTTTTGCAGTTATACTGCTACACTACATTAATTGGCGCCCCGGTTTCGTAGAGAGTAAAATCCCTACGTTATTTGGCGGCCCGTGCGAGGACCCTACAAGGAAATGTTTAAAAATTAAGAAATCCCATTCAACTCTGTTTATTATTCAACTTGGCTTACGCAAAACATACCTAGATTCAAATGTTTCCAAAAAAATACACTGCACAGAAAAAAAATGGCACAAAATATAAATAACACGGAGTGAGATGGAAACTGCATGTGTATACTATCATCAAGATGGATGTTCGGACATAATGTTCGGACATACTGCTTGGTGACAGAATGCATTAAACAGTGTGCGCTGATGATGGTGGATAGTTAGACCCAGGGACTTGCTTGGGTGTCCAGCTGCTATGGGCACCTTGTACTGCAGGCAGGGTAGCAGTCTGCCTCCCAGAACTCATTTTGGATGTTTCTCCAGAAGTCAGATTTAACATCGCAAAAAATCCCCAAAATGTGATCAGAGGTAAGGAAATGCTCCGAAAAGCCCAGTTTATCGCAGTTTACCCTTGCCCTGAACAGGACAGGCTTGGCGACTCGTGTCCTCTGTGGATTTCCAAAAATGCAGAGAAGGGACTTCCCCCCAAGCTTGTTTTTCCACATTACATAATAAAGGTGCTGTTGTCCTACAAGGTTTACATCAGAGCAGGGGTGTCAAACACCAGTCCTAGAGGGCAGAGTGTCTGCTGGTATTTGTGGTTTCCTTTACATTAGCACTGAATTAAGGCCTTGAGAACAAAGCATGTGGACCCTTTAGCCAATGAAAGTCTTAAATTCTCTCTGAAACACAGCCAAAAACCAGCAGACACTGTGACCCTCCAGGACTGGAGTCTGACACTCCTGCACTACAGTGAAAGCAAAGGCTGTGTCCAAAATCGCTAACCATCTTTAGGATTTAGGATGTCAAAATAGTATTAGTTGTAAGGGAGTGGGGGAGGAGGACCAGGAGCAACCTTGTAGGCGTTCAATAAGTCATCCACGAACTGTGGGATAACCACGAGGGGAGAAAAGAGAAGGAAGAGCACTCCCTGGCTAAACTTGCCAAACAAAAACAAACCCCCATAAAAGCGGGTGAAAAGTGACTACCAACTACATACCGTATTCTCCACAAGAAAATAAAACGAGAATTAGAATTCCGGAGAAATGAAGGAGAAATAAAAATAAATAAAGAAAAGACACTCAACCTCCGAGAACCTCAAATACCAGGAGGAGTAGAGGGAGAGGTGAGCTAGACACCAAGTATACAGGACTGCACATCTTGGTAAATGGTTGGCATTTGTATAGCACCTTTATCCAAAGTGCTGTACAATTGATGCTTCTCATTCACCCATTCACACACTCACACACTCACACACTCACACACCAACGGCGATTGGCTGCCATGCAAGGCACCGACTAGCTCGTCAGGAGCAAATGGGGGTTAGGTGTTTTGCTCAGGGACACATCAACACAGCCCGGGCAGGGGATCGAACCAGCAACCCTCTGACTGCCAGACGACTGCTCTTATGGCCTGAGCCATGTCACCCCTGTGAGAATCTTAGAGTGAGAAATCTTAGAGTGAGAAATTAGACAAGGGCAAGGACAATAAGGCAGGTCAGGGATACCAATGCCTCACTCTAGCCCTAAACAACAGTTTAAAAAACGGATTCGTTTTCTAGTTTCTATCTTTTAAAAGACCAGTCTTCAGACGACCTCTTTACCGGCTTGTAACCATGTCAGAATGAGACAACAAAACCCTGAGCACAGAGCACACCAACCTTAAATGTAATGTATTAACCATAGTTCTTTCTTTGTTTTGTTGGACACCATAGTCCTAAAACTGGAAAATAAAATTTCCACGCCTCGTCCTCTAACAATATCTCCATTTTGTTTGCTGTGAAGCTGTGGGACTGCTTCTTTCTTTGTTTTAGTTTTTTATGTTGTTGTTTTTGTGTTGGTGCGTTTTGCTTGTTGGTGCACTTTTATTGAAAACATCAGCTAATCAGGGAAAATAGTGAATTACACCAGTAATTTCATGGTGCTTCTGGCAAATAAACCCTGATTGCAAAGTTATTTAAGGCACCATGACAAAGATATTGAAATAATGTAAATAAAACATGACATGCCAAAGAAGGTGTATTGCTAGGTGGCATAGCTGGGCCAAGGTGGGATACCACAATCTTATATCACAAACCGTATATATATATACTAATATAAAGGCGAAAATTATATATACGGTTGGATAATTTACTTTGTACATTTTTACAGTTTTTTACAATCGTTTTCACACACGCACCTTAGTACATCAGTTAACCTTTGGTGCAAAATGCACTTAAAACACTATATTTCAACCAAAAATGACTCATGCTGCCATAACGATAGCATATGCTTTCCCCCATAAGACTACTTTGTCACTCAATGTTCAATGAACTACAAAACACAAACAACTTGGAGCATTGCTAAATACATAAATTATGTGTTTCCCTTTCCTCTATTTTTGCATCTACAAATATTTCAAGCCAAGCAGCTAAAGAAACTTCTGATCTGTTGGTTTGCCTCTCACAACAGATGTCATGACTGAGTGTGGTAAATTTACTGGAAACTGTAAATTAATGAATGTTTTACTGTATTGGAAACCCAGAATAATATTTTTAACTGCGTAATGTAAGACAATATATGATAAAGAAACAAATCACAAAGGTAACAGTATTCTTCAGGGGGTTTACAGTATTTTGCCATTTGTTCTCACAGTGCAATATACTGTAATTCAGAAAAATACAATACAATCAATTACTCAAAATACATTACAAACAATAACAAATACATACCAAAGAGCAATATTTTCACTATCTACAGTAATTTGCACATATATTGTCTGCCTATCAGTATCAGAAGTCTGGCCTGGCCCATCCATCCTGTCCTCTGCATTTGGCCATAGATTTTCATCAACATCACTCCGAATGTTATCTCTTGCTATACACAGAGGAAAACATCTATTTGCGTACCTTACCTGGATGTGTTCCACTGTTATGTCCATACACCCTGCAGCCATTGCATCTAGAAGTGACATCTGTTCATGTGGGTGGTGGTCCTAAACCTTCTCATAAACTTCATATTGGTACCTGAGTTCCTTGACACCCTCAGAGTTCCTGTCAAAGGGGACAGTGTACAACTGTTTCATCCTGATCTGATGTTTCTGTAGCACTCTTGAAATGGTTGTAGTGCTTACACTGTCAATGTTTGGAAATATGTTGTTGTCTGCGATTATGTTGTTGCATATTTCTCTTAGCCTGATGCTGTTGTTGACAATGACCATTCCAACTATTGTATCCTCCTGTTGAGGTGTAAATATTATTCCCCTTCCCCCTGTAAGACTGTGTGAGGTAACCACTGGGTCCTGTAGTGAGTAAAAGACAAATGTGCACTGATACATCTGCTTTTTCTGTAGACTTCTCAAATCACAGTACTGCTGTAATATACACATCAATTGAACTCCTTCAGTCAGAATGCTGTAAATACTGTATAGTACCTGTTGGTTTGCCTGAAAATCCTAACTACTGAAGTCACTGTGGATCTAGGCAAGTTTGGTTGAACCCTCAACCTGCTTCCCTCAGGGACAGACCATGACTTACCACATGATCAATGACTGTGGCTCTGATTTCATCAGACACAACTGTTCTTTCTGCAACGTCTTCTTCCTCTGCCTCTGGCTGCATCCATTGCTGTATTTGTACAAACTTTTGCTGGTAGTGAACACTGACTGAGAGAGGTATTCATGAATTTTGGAAGAAGTGGTGATTGAATGCTTTTAGTATGAAAGCAATGCAAAAATATCCACAGTTTAGTTCACATAGTCTAATGATATGGTGAATGTGTTAAGTGTTTTGAAAAAGTGGACATGGTATTGAGACAAGTGTGAAAACGATTGTAAAAAACTGTAAATGAACTTTTGCACGATATTCTAATTTTTCGAGTTTCACTTGTATGTGGTAATGGGGCACAAACAAAAAAGGCCTGGGTAGGTTGTTCGCTGAAATGACAGCCAGGTGTTTCAGCAGTACATATACAACAGTAATTGTGGAAAAATCTCTTCAGTGACAACTACATCTATAGTTTTCCTATATACATGCACATTTCAATGCAAGTATGACCAAGGTAACAGGTAACAAGGCTGCAAACAAAAAAACCCAGAATAAACTGAATGAACTTTCTGCTAAAATCAGAATCATCTGTCTTACGTATTTCAAGCATATAGTTTCATTTGTCTGTCAAAATGCAACATTTCCATCCACAGTGATCAGAATTTTGTTCGGTTTTGAACTAAAAGTTAACTGTTTTGAACAGAGTATCTAAATGTTTGCAAAATATGCTGTAGTTGTACAGACTCTTGCTGGTAGTGAACACTGATTGAATGCCTTTAGTATCAAAGCAATCCAAAAATATCCACAGTTTAGTTCACATCGTCTATTGATATGGTGAATGTGTTAAGTGTTTTGAAAAAGTGGACATGGTATTGAGACAAGTGTGAAAACGATTGTAAAAAATGGTAATCGGTAGGTTGAAACACAATCATTAACTGAAACAGAAACAGCTGTGCCCCCTTCTGGAGCCAGACCCGGGAGGGGAGCTCGTCGGCGAGCGTCTGGTGGCCGGGCCTTATCTCATGGGGCACGGCCAGGCACAGCCCGAATTGGTAATGTGGGGTCGCCGCCCTGTGGGCTCACCATCTGCAGGAGTCGGCATCGGAGTCGGGTGCTTTGCCCAATGGGCAGTGGGCAAAGGCGGGGATCCGGGCGTGCTGATCCTCAGCATTCTGGGGATGTGGAACGTCACCTCTCCGGTGGGGAAGGAACCGGAGCTAGTGCAGGAGGCGGAGCGGTACCAACTAGATATAGTTGGGCTCACCTCCGTGCACAGCACTGGTTCCGGAACCAAACTCCTGGAGAGGGGCGGGACTCTGTTCTTTTCTCCGTAGGGTGGCTGGGCTCAGCCTTAGAGATAGGGTGAGGAGTTCGGACATCCGGATGGAGCTCAGAGTAGAGCCACTGCTCCTTCGCGTCGAAAGGAACCAATTGAGGTGCTTCGGGCATCTGATCAGGATGCCTCCCGGACACCTCCCTTTGGAGGTTTTCCGGGCTCGTCCAACTGGGTGGAGACCCCGAGGTAGACCCAGAATCTGTTGGAGAGATTATATATCTCTCCTGGCCTGGGAACGCCTCGGGATCCCCCAGGAGGAGCTGGAATGCGTTGCTAGGGAGAGGGACGCCTGGAATACCCAGCTTAGCCTACTGCCACCGCGACCTGACTCCGGATAAAATGGATGAATGGATGGATGAAAGATAAAAACAAAAACAAAAAAATTAACTAATTTTCATGCACAAATTCATCTTTTATTGTAAAAAACGCATTCAATGAATTAGGCATAAAAACAGTACATTAGTGAATTTATTGTCTTGTGCTTTTCCTCTGATACTGACACATGAGCCCCAGACCCGCCTGGCCACGGAGCACTCCCAGAACAGGTGGTGTACATTAAGTTATCACTTTATTAGGTAGACCTGTACACCAGCATGTTAATGCAAATATTTAATTAGCCAATCATGTGGCAGCAACTAAATGCATACAAGCATGCAGACATAGTCAAGAGGTTCAGCTGTTTTTTGGACCAAATGTCTGGGGAAGAAAAGTGAATGAAAATGGACATTTTCAGCATGCTATCAGCAGCCTTCCTCATTATTGTAAGAGCTGTTGATATGACAAATGCTGCCTGGTTGTCATGCATACTGGATATTAAAGTGGTAAATTGTCATGCTTCCTGTTGGTTGGTATCTTCTTTAGGTCAGCATTCCAGGTGTGGCACAGTTGGTAACCTCCCTTTACTTGGTATACTACTCACCCATTCTTGGTCCCACTTTCAGATATCTGTGCCCTGCCTAAAACATCCTTGGTATCTGTTGTTCAGTGTTGATACTCTCCCCATCCATCTTAAGGTTTCTTGGCCTCCCATTTTTTATGAGCATTTACAAACGTTACAAACATTTATAACTGCTAGAAGAAAGCCTTTGTCAGGCTTCAGAACAATGAACCCAATCGTGAAACCACAGAAGTTTCACTCAAAGTCTTTATTAACTTTGGGGCAGGTAAAGCAGGAGGTTGATAGCAGGCAAACAGGTTTCGTAAATGTTAATCCAAGCAGGGGTTTGGTAGCCAGGCAAACAAATACAACAGAGGAAATCCAAAACATAGTTGTGGTCACCTGCAAAGGTTGATAACAATAAGGCAGTCGAAACAGGATAAACAGAAACAAAATCCAAAGACACTAACCAGTAATCCAAACAGAGTCCAAGAGCAGCGGGTCAATCATGAACAGAAGGAGAATCCAAAAAGCGATGGTCGGAAAAATGCTGGAGACGATGGTGGGAGAACATTATAATCTGCCACTGAACATAGGAAACAGACAGATATAGGACAGATAACAAGGGTAAAACGAGAAGCAGGTATGTGCAATAATCAGGAAGTAACAACAGGTGAAAAGAATGAATGGGAATGAATGAACAGAAAACAGACTGCGGAAAGCACAGAAGGTAACAAAAGGTGAAATGCTGGGGACTTACACAGAAAATGGAGAACATAGCCTTATTGTAAAGTGTGAAACACATCACCCTTTGTTAATGAATTACTTCCCAAATAACACATGCACAAAATGCACAGTGAGACCACAGAAATAAGGCTTGTCAGGGATTGAGTCTCTTAGCTGACTTCAGACAATCCAGGTTACGATGATCAGTCCAGATGATGAATGAGACAGACAAGTCTTCCAATAGATGGCACCATTCCCCAAAAGCTAGTTTTATGGCCAGAAGCTCCAATACTGTAATTTCTATTGGAGGGGGTAAGCTGGCGAGAAAAAAAAGGTGCAGGGGTGCATCTTGTTGTTCAGGGACAAAGTAACGCTCTGACACCTGTGTCAGAGGCATCCACCTCAAGGGTGAACTGTTTTTCAGGGTCTGGCATGGAGAGAAGAGAGGCAGTGGATAAGTGTCTCTTGAGTTAAAGGCGTACTCGGCATTGGGAGACCAGCGGAAAGTGATCTTGGAAGTTAGAGCTGTCAGAGGGGTGGCAACCAGGCTGTAGTTTTTAGTAAAGCAGCGGTAGAAATTTGCAAAGCTCAGGAACCAGTCAGCAACAGCCCTTGTTTATTCCAGATCTATTTCAATGCACCCTCAGGAGACCACGAAGCTGAGGAACTGGACCGCAGGTAGAGAAACACAAACTTAGAAATCATGTCTCTGAGCACATCGTTAATCAGGTTCTGGAATACGGCTGGAGTGTTAGTGAGCCCGAACGGCATCACCAGGTACTCATATTGGCCGCTCGGGGTGTTAAAGGCAGTCTTCCACTTATCACCCGCTCTTACACACAGTGATAGGATCACTGGTTCCATCCTCGGCTAGATTGTTCTGTCAAGGAACCAATCACTAACAGGGAGGTATCACAGGTAACCAGGTTTGTGGTGATTAACACAGACAAGGGTTCAAAACCGGGGGTACCAGACACAGCAGAGTTAATCCAAGATGTCAGAGTCACAGGCAAGAGGTCATAAACAGGCAGGCAGTCAGATCTGGCAGTGGTACAAGACAAAACCTGAAAGACAATAAAAACAAGTCCAAACAAAGTCCGAAAACAGCAGTTCCAACACAGACAGAAGAGTTATCCTGAAGATGGTGGTCGGAACAGGTCGGTAGACAGGTAAGTCAGACCAATAAAATTCTGGAAGGAATAGTAGAAGTACATTACAATCTGGCAACGACCAGCTTTGACCAGTATGCCCAAATGTGCCGCTGATGTGGCTTGGGCATTTATCTCCACTTGGGTTGCCCGGTTTGATGTACCATCAGATGTGTCTTCGGACAGAGGGCCCCAGTTCACGTCACAGATTTGGAATGCGGTTGCCCTGAACCTGGGGATGAAGTTACACCGTACTACTGCTTATCATCCTCAAGCTAATGGCTTGTGTGAACGATTTTGTGTGATCGACAGGCTTCCAGGGGTCATGCTGGGGTTGAGGACCGCCCCTAAGGAGGACCTACAGGGTTCTGCGGCGGAGTTAGTTTACGGTCAGCCACTGCGGGTGCCAGGGGATTTCGTTCCTGATCCCACAAGCCCTTGGTCTGCAGCACTACAGCGGGCCACCCTCCTGGACAGCGCCAGGACATTCGCACCAGTGCCTACATCGCAGCATGGCCTCCCACAGGCCTACGTTCCTTCCGACCTGAAGGCGGCCAAGTACGTTTTCATTCGTCATGATGCACATCGAGGACCATTTCAACCCCCCTACGATGGTCCGTTTCGTGTTTTGGAGGCCAGCTTTCCTTGTGGACGTTGGTGGTAAGCCGGACTACATTTCACTAGACCGCCTCAAACCGGCTCATCTGGATCTGGACCAACCTGTCAAGTTGGCACAACCCCCACACCGGGGTCGCCCTCCAGCTGGCATGCCTACAGATCGGCCCTATCGTATTGCACATTAGTGCAGTCGTTCTCAAATAGTGGCGCTGTTTTTTCAGAAAAAACGTGCCGAATATTGCCAACAATCATCCCGCTTTGTGAATGCTACTTCAGTAAACCATCGAGCACTGTTAGCATCATATAAGGTGGCGTACCAAACCCTACACCATAGCAGAGGAGCTGATACTGCCTGCAGCATTAGACATGGTCTCTGTCTTGCTGGATGACGCAAGTGCTGCAAAACTAAAAACTATCCCTCTGTCCAATGACACTGTCGCCAGACGTATAGATGACATTGCTAACGATCTTCAAGAACAGCTGGTAGATAAACTCAAAGACAAACGTTTTGCCTTACACAGCATTCTGCTTCCTTTTTGCAACATCTTACCTCTGTGAGACTGGCTTCTCTGCTGTTGCTGCACTGAAGACCAAGTACAGGTCCCAGCTAAACATTGAGCAGGAGCTGAGAGTTGCAGTATCATGCTTCAAACCTCGCTTCAAAAAGCTGTGCACTGCAAAACGTGCTCATTGTAGCCATTAATCCTGACTTCCTCATTTTGATAAAAAAAGAAAGAAAAAATCAGCACAAATTGTTTTATTCATTTTTGTTTTGTAGGTTAAAGTGTTTTATATATTGTGCTCCTGAGTTAATGGTGCTGAACTGAATTTAAATTTGTTTTCAGGCAAATTGATGCACTTAAAATCTTTTCTGTTACAGACTAAAAAACAATGTTAATTCTTTGTTGTAAGTTGAACTATATTTCTTTCTTTTATGTTAATAAGGATACAATGTTATGCAGAGGTGTACTTATAACAATTGTATAGACAAATGATATTATCTATAGTCGCGGCGGAGAGTGGGGGGCGCAAATTGTTTTCTTCTTGCTAGGGGGGGGCGTAACAGAAAATAATTGAGAAGCACTGCATTAGTGTAACACACAGACGGTGCTAAAGATGGCGGGGCAACGTTTGATACAGAGATTGGTGAAGAAAAAGGCATGATGAGTGCCCTGACATGCTAAGTTTTAGCTTTCAATGAGAAGGTTGATATATGAATAAGAATCAAATGAACATATAGAAGTAAGGTTTCATGATCTTTGGTCTCTTTCAGAAAAATATAAATATATATTATTTTGCTCAGTAAACTGTGTAAAAACATAATTATTAAATGCATTTCTAGTTACGGGCCCATTTTAGCTTAATGTGTTTGATAAAAAAGGCAGTAATTTTAGTTATTAGGTAAATGGGCCACCTTCTGCATTGACTTTCAGCAGATATTTTCATGGTTCATCTTATTGAAACCTATTGAAATATTACTGAATCAATTCAAGCCTGGATATGGCATAGTTGTATTTCATAGACATAGCACCTTTATAAATAAATGTACAGACACAAATCACACAAAGCATGCACACACATACACACATGCATACAACCACATAGCCTAGATGCATATACACACACAAACATACATATGCACACATGCCCAGATGTACACACAAATTCACTCCTCACACAATGGGTCTCATTCATGAAACGTTAGTAAGTCTATGTGCAGATTTGCACATAAACGTCCACGCTACTAAAAACCTACTCCGGATTCATGAACGCCGCGGGAAACCCAGATCTGATCGTAAACACATGTGTATGATCATGAATGCCAATCCATCGTAAAGTGAAAGCGCGCTCCCGGTAATCAGCAATTAGCATAAATCCCCGCCCATGAATAGACAATGATTGCCATATAAGGAGGTGTAGACGCATCCAGTCGACCTGTCAGTCATCATGGTGCAAACAAGGAAAGAGAGAAAAAAAAAAATATATAAAAATCCTTTTCCGAAGCGGAGATCGAAATCATCTTGGGTGAAATATATTTTATTGGGTAAAAAATATTTCATTTTCTTCTATCAGTAGTGGTGTTGTGACAGGGACAGGCGAAGCGAAGGCCTGGAAGGAGGTGACAGATGCTGTTAATATTGCCTCTGTAGACAATAGAACCATATCCGAGGTTAAACGTAAATGGTTTGACATGAAACTGGAGGCAAAGAAACGCATAAGCGCACAAAAAAAATATGCATCAGCCACAGGAGGAGGAGGCTCACAGGCACAAATAT
Source organism: Conger conger (assembly GCF_963514075.1). Taxonomy (NCBI): domain Eukaryota; kingdom Metazoa; phylum Chordata; class Actinopteri; order Anguilliformes; family Congridae; genus Conger; species Conger conger. The sequence goes on from NC_083775.1 coordinate 41,642,782, forward strand.
CACCTGCTGACGAGCGCATCGCTGGCATTATTGGGGAGACCTCTCTATTAGGAATTATACCTGACGGAGACACCGACATGCCATCAAACCCAGATGGTAAGGTGATAATTGTTGTATCATAATACATTCTGAAATCCATCACTGATAGCTTAGTGGTTAGTGTAGTTTAATCTAGGTCGTACAGTCCCACCAAACAAACAGAACATTTGTGGGGGTTTCTCTTCGGATTGAATGAAGTGGAAACGGGAAACCAGTAATGTTATATTGTGCAATATGGTGCGTAATGGATATCAGTGTCGGAATGTAGAGCTATTTAACATTAATTTCAAGAAAGGATACGGATAGCATATAGCCCACTGCAGTTTTGTATGCATCGTCTTCAAATTATTTGAATCTTAATAGCCTAAAGCTCTGTTTTATACTGTACAGCTCCAAACAACTCTTCAAGGGTTCTGAATTTCTGTATGTTTACACTAGGACTCGGAACTGTACTGTCCTCTCAGGTCCACTTTTGCACGTGTTCTTGTGTTTGATTTGCACTTTGTTGTACGTCGCTCTGGATAAGAGCGTCTGCTAAATGCCACGTAATGTAACGTAATGTAATGTAAAAATAAGTCAGTCTGCAGCCAACGTAAATGAAACATTTTTCAAATAAGATTTATTTAATGTTTCTTTCAAATGAAAAAAGAGCCACACATAAAATGAAAAAAACAAACGTTGTGTCATATTTCTAGCTGGCGAGTGCTCCTCCCATGATGTGGCTCCACCACCTGCTGCCGCCGCTGCTGCTCCTGCTGCACCCAGGTACCGAGGCCGAAGAGGTGATCCGGCTGTCCTTACGGATGAGGTCCTGAGGAATCAAGAAAGTCTACTAACACCAGCTTGAAGGAAATCTGCAAGGCACTTTTGCGTCCTCAACAATAAAGTGTTATGTTGTCAGTATTGTGTGATGTCTGTGTTTATCCTGGGAAAACAGTTATTTACTACAAGATAATCAAGCTACTCTCTTTTACTCTGATAATTAAATATAGCCTATTTGTATACATTTTAAAGAGCATGACCTGAAAATGAACTGAGGTAGCCTACTGAAACAGGATGTTGTATATAAATATAAAACAAAATACAAATGAAACTAACTTTTTGCAAAGCTTGTCGGCCTAAAATGTGCACAGCTTATTCAGTCTTAGCAACACTTACCTTAAAATTGCTCTACAAGTCGCTGGCGTGTCTGTATAGCAGCCGCATTTCGAGGCCCAAGAGCTGGTTCCGGAGGCAGTCGTTCCTCTGCATTGGGGACTTCAGGCAGGGGAAGGCCCAGTTTAATGGCCACATTGTGCAGGACACAGCAGGCTAATATTATTTTGCACACCTTCACGGGTGCATAAAGAAGGGTACCACCTTTATTGTCCAGGCAGATCCATCTTGCCTTCAAGACCCCGTTTGTGCGCTCCACAACGGCCTGAGTAGCAGCGTGTGCCTCACAGATCAGTTGCACATTAACGGAATGAAAGTTTTTCCGGTTTATGTAAGCCAATGCATCACAAAGAATGTGTAATCTATTGAGTTGATTTTCATAGATAATTCACAATCATGAACCTAATCTGGATCTTAAACCTGCTAATTGCCAACTAATTTAACTAAATGTATTATATTTTTAATTGTCATGTTCATATCACGTGTTTCAAAGGCATCTGCGTATTGTTTACATAACAGCGCAATATGAATAAAAACGTAAATTTCCAATAGTGACAAGCATTATTTATGTGCATTCATGAATTTACACAAGCACTACGCGTGGTCAGCAGCAGGTGTAGATTTTGTTAGTAGCTACGAAAAGATCGGAGCTACTAAGATATTGATGAATGCCAAAAACCCGTAAATTTCCCTCTAATCGCATTTTACACACAAATTCGTTCAGCTCACGTTTCATGAATGAGACCCAATGAGTTTAGTTTTTTAATGTAATTTGTGCGTATTCATATAATTGCCATTGTGTTTTAATGTTATTTCAATATTTTCTATTGTTAAACACCCACAGATCCACCTCCGCACGTATGCACCACACACCCCCCCACACACAGATACATTTTTTTTTTCATGTTATGATGCCTTGTTCAACAAAAAATTTATATTTATGGTTTTTGCTGTCCAGTTTCTCTACATCCCTGCTAAGACCTCTCTGACAATCGACCCCTCACTGATTGTTGAGGACTTTGTAGTATCCTCCTCCCATACGGCCAAGAATCTTGGGGTGACTCTTGATAACCGCCTCACCCTGGCTCCACAAGTATCCTCCACTGCTAGAACCTGCAGATTCTTCCTCTACAACATACGCCGCATCCGTCATCTCCTGACAGAGAAAGCCACCCAGCTCCTATTACTGCAACTCCCTCCTAGCCGGTCTCCCAGCTTGTGCCATCAAGCCCCTCCAGCTGGTCCAGAATACTGCAGCCTGCCTGATCACCAGTCAGCCCAGGTCGGCTCATGTCACCCCACTCCTCATTGACTTTCTGGCTATTGGGATGCACCCAGGGAGTTTTTCCTTGCCACCGTTGCCCTCGGCGACGGTTCTCTGTAAGGCTGCTTTGTGAAAAAGCCATTGTGTTAAAAGTGCTATACAAATAAAACATATTTGTTTACATTTCCTTGTGAGCTGCTTTTTGCTAGAGGCAAGAAGTGAGGTTGCAGAGCCAGTTCTGCCACCCAGTCTGCCACCCATTACTATTCTATCAGTAAATGACGTACAAACTTTGTTGTACGTCGCTCTGGATAAGAGCGTCTGCTAAATGCCACATAATGTAATGTAATAATGTAAATGTTACTAGGGAAGGAATGGTAGGAACAATTCCCCAAAAATGAGTATGTTTGGTTTTGAGTTGAACCACACCTATACAAATCAGGTAAAGAAAATTAAAACAAAGACAGTATCCAATATATATTTTTATTGAAGAGTTAATGTGCAGTTTCAAGTGCAATTATACATTTTCTAAGCGCAAATACTATTTAAAAACAAATTTTACAAGGGCACTTTCACGCTTGTTTCAGTTGAGATTATTTGGATTAAATATATATATTTGTGTGACGTGTGACATCACTGGATATGTTTGGCTCGAATCTCCAGCCTGTGTTTCCTAGAAGGTCACAGGCGCTCAAATTCCACCCTTAAACTCAAGAGACTGCTTTATGGGCAGCCACCATCCAGGCAATCACATGACACCAGACATGTTCACAAGTCACAAGTCTCAACTTTCCAGAATGGTGCAGCCTAAACAACAGTATTACGATAGAAATTCATCACGATTGCTATGCTAGTTGAAGATATAGAAACCAGAAGAGGCGATGACATTTTGTATATGGCATCACTTGTGTGACAACTGAAGAAACAGTATTATCAGGGGCACATTCATATATGAATGAACTACCACACCTGAGCCAACATTTTAGCAAAGCCTTTCTCAAGATGGCCGGGGAAAGGCTTTGCCAAAATCTCAGGTCTGGTGTGGTAGTTCATTAAATAAGATGAATAAATAACCATTCTATTTTTCAAGAAACCTGCATGATTCATGTGACATAATGTAAACAATACCATAGGCCTGTAATATAAGATGAGGATCAATGCCAAACTAGGGGCCTGTTACATGGACACAGATTAAGCTCAATCCTGGACTAAATGCAGCTTCGTATGGAGAATCTTCAATTGAATTTAGCCTCGGACTAGGCTTAATCTGCATCTGCGACTTAATTATAACTTTATTTGTATAGTGTTGAAACCTAATTATTTTAGTTTATTAATATAGTCATACTTTTACATTTTTTAATGAAAAGTGTTAAGCATTTACTTTAATCATTCAAAAAATGTAGTTATAGATATTCTTATGCAAGAAATCGGTACGATTGTGACCACATCATTATGCTATCAGAAAACCTAGCTAGAATCGTAAGGAATGCCATTAATCAATGCATAGTGAAATTATACAACTACAGTACAGCCAAACTCAGGTTCTACAGCTTTTAATGCCAACGCCTATTACAAACAAGCTAAAGTACATACTGTTCATATTTGCATTACAATGGAATAATCCATTTTCACGCAACAACTACATACAGTGCATCCGGAAAGTATTCACAGCGTTTCACTTTTCCCACATTTTGTTATGTTACAGCCTTATTCCAAAATGGAATAAATTCATTTTTTTCCTCCAAATTTTACACACAACACCCCATAATGACAACATGGAAGAAGTCTTTTTGAAATTTTTGCAAATTTACTAAAAATAAAAAACTAAGAAATCACATGTACATAAGTATTCACAGCCATGAAGCTTAAAATTGAGCTCAGGTGCACCCTATTCCCACTGATCAACCTTGAGATGTTTATACAGCTTAATTGGAATACAGTTGATTGGACATGATTTGGAAAGGCACACTCCTGTCTATATAAGGTCCCACAGCTTGGTTTGTGCGCATGTTGGAGCACAAACCAAGCATGAGCTCAAAGGAATTGTCTGTAGACCTCCGAGACAGGATTGTCTCGAGGCACAAATCTGGGGAAGGGTACAGAAAAATTTCTGCTGCTTTGAAGGTCCCAATGAGCACAGTGGCCTCCATCATCCGTAAATGGAAGAAGTTTGGAGCCACCAGGACTCTTCCTAGAGCTGGCTGCCCGTCTAAACTGAGCAATCGGGGGAGAAGGGCCTTAGTCATGGAGGTGACCAAGAACCCGATGGTCACTCTGTCAGAGCTCCAGCGTTCCTCTGTGGAGAGAGGAGAACCTTCCAGAAGGACAACCATCTCTGCAGCAATGCAGTATGGCCTGACGGAAGCCACTCCTAGTAAAAGGCACATGGCAGCCCACCTGGAGTTTGCCAAAAGGCACCTGGAGGACTCTTAGACCATGAGAAACAAAATTCTCTGGTCTGATGAGACAAAGATTGAACTTTTGGCGTGAATGCCAGGCGTCATGTTTGGAGGAAACCAGGCACTGCTCATCACCTGGCCAATACCATCCCTACAGTGAAGCATGGTGGTGACAGCATCATACTGTGGGGATGTTTTTCAGTGGCAGGAACTGGGAGACTAGTCAGGATTGAGGGAAAGATGAATGCAGCAATGTACAGAGACATCCTGGATGAAAAGCTGCTCCAGAGCGCTCTTGACCTCAGACTGGGGCGACGGTTCATCTTTCAGCAGGACAACGACCCTAAGCACACAGCCAAGATATCAAAGGAGTGGCTTCAGGACAACTCTGTGAATGTCCTTGAGTGGCCCAGCCAGAGCCCAGACTGGAAACCAATTGAACATCTCTGGAGAGATCTGAAAATGGCTGTGCACCGACGCTCCCCATCCAACCTGATGGAGCTTGAGAGGTGCTGCAAAGAGGAATGGGTGAAACTGCCCAAAGATAGGTGTTCCAAGCTTGTGGCATCATATTCAAAAAGGCTTGAGGCTGTAACTGCTGCCAAAGGTGCATCAACAAAGTATTGAGCAAAGGCTGTGAATACTCATGTACATGTGATTTCTTCGTTTTTTATTTTTAATAAATTTGCAAAAATTTCAAAAAAACTTCTTTCATGTTGCCATTATGGGGTGTTGTGTGTAGAATTTGGAGAAAAAAAAAAAGAATTTATTCCATTTTGGAATAAGGCTGTAACATAAAATGTGGGAAAAGTGAAGCGCTGTGAATACTTTCCGGATGCGCTGTAACGTCACCGAACAGGACATTCAATTACAACAACACATTAGCTTTTTTAAAATAGTGCAATCACGATGGAATTTGGCAATTATTGTTCATGAGTCATTATTGACGGGTCCAAGTCGAGTCATGAGTCATCTTTGGAGTCTTTATTGAGTCTGGAGTCGAAGACCTTAGACCTAAATAGTGATGAATTTCTATCGTCATACTGTTGTTTAGGCTGCACCATTCTGGAGATTTGAGACTTGGATTTGGACTTGTGAACGTTTGATGTCATGTGATCGCCTGGATGTTGTATTAAAAATGTGTTGGTGGCAAATTAAATGGAATTAATTTAGAATTGTTTAACAGTGACTATGTTTGCTGCAGACATAGTTTGTCACATATGTTCACTGTCTTGAACCATTAGTCTTCATTTCCGACTTGTTGCAAAACTTGCTAGCTAGCAGAAGCAGCAAAATGAAAAGAACAAGACGTTTGGTTTGGGATCACTTTACGAGAATAGACAACCTATGCTATACAGTCCTGAAATACAGCAGCAGCATCAGCAAACATGTTGCAGCACATAAAAAACAGCCCACCAGGCCAAGCCGGACAACACTTAATTTATACCATGCCCAGCAAGGGGTGATGCACGGCAGGAAGTCACAGAGTGTCTGTAGGATGACTGACTAGGACATGTTGCCAATCAGCATTGTTGAAGGTGATGGCTTCTGTCAGCTTATTAACTGCCTAGAACCAGAGTACCGCATACCAGCAAGACGGACAGCAAGTTCCAGAATGGAAAAACACTACGAGGAGCGCTTGTGTGTGCTAAAAGTAGAGCTGGCTACTGTCAGGAAAGTTGCGCTCGCCTGTTGGACGGCTCTTTCCACCGAGAGCTACATTGCAATAACATGCCATTATTTCGACAAAGATTTGCAGTTGGGCGTGCTGCTAACACAGCATCTATCAGACAGACACAGCTGAAAACCTTGCTGAAAAGTTGTCCTCGCCTTCCAGACTTGAGGACTTACTGGCTGTGTGACAGCAACTCCTCTGACAGGGTGTCGTGGGAGTCTGTTCCCTGTTATACACGCTGCAACTAGCTATGAATGACGGATTTGATGTTTATGTGCGCCGCATCATCATTGCTGCTGGCAGGCTGGTTAAACACTGAAACCACAGAACTGTAGCCACCAAAGAACTGCAGAAAAACAGGAACAGCAACTGCCCAAACACAAACTAATACAGTCCTGCAAGACACAATGGAACTCCATATGTGACATGCGACGCCCTGCTGAGGTGGGCAGTGTCAGCAGTGCTATCTGATCGCAGCATCTCAAAATTGTCGGATGCAGAAGTCCTTGAACTGCAGGATTCATTCATTCACTCATTAACCTGCTTATCCTGAAGAGGGTTGCAGGGGGGCTGGAGCCTATCCCAGCATACATTGGGCGAAAGGCAGGAATACACCCTGGACAGGTCGCCAGTCCATCGCAGGGCACATACGCCATTCACTCACACACTCACCATTCACTCATACTGTCATACCCATGGGGAATTTAGACTCTCCAATCAGCCTATCCTGCATGTCTTTGGACTGTGGGAGGAAACCGGAGTACCCTGAGGAAACCCATGCAAACTTGAACCCAGGACCTCCTTGCTGTGAGGCGGCAGTGCTACCCGCTGCACCATCCGTGCCGCCCCTGAACTGCAGGATGAGCACTGGAATTTTACGGAGAGCTACGAGAGAGACATTTCCCCACCACTGGACACTGGAGTGGTTGACAGTCAGTCTGATTTCCCCGGCTATCAGCTTTGGCGTGACACTACCTCATGCTCTCAGAGCAGGTGTTCTCAGGGGCCCTAGTGTTCAGCTCAGGCTTTGAGCACCAAGGGGCCCAGGGGCCCTAGTGTTCAGCTCAGGCTTTGAGCACCAAGGGGCCCAGGGGCCCTAGTGTTCAGCTTTGGAACTTAGATTCACTTATATTTTACCATACAGATGCAACAAACATATTGATAAAAACCTTAAAGTCTTGACTTCGCAATGCACCTATTGACACATACTATTCATAGTTTTAAAACTATTAGATGGATAAGACCACTGTGATTTCTTAATCTTTATTCATTAGTATGTGAGTTTCGCTCAGCACGAATTCCGGCCCATTTCATTCAAATTGAAACAAGGTGATACCTATTCTCTGGCAGGGAAGGGGTGATGCCATGTGTGAGAACACCAACTGTAAAGCATGATACAATGACATACAGAAGCATAAGCTATTCACTTCTTTTCAGGTAAACATTTTTCATCACGGAACACATTTCATGACTGGATTTCTTCCATGTTTATTGCAACTTCTCCAACTTAGTTTCAATATTCAGCAATATGCCCATTTGTAAATCCCCACACTCTAACCATTGCATATCAAAATAATAATGATGTGTAATGGCATAGCCAGGATTCTAAAACTGGGTGTCCTCACACAATCGATATTGGCATACTGTATCTACGTTGGAGAAAAAAGCAGAAATAACTTTGCTAAATAGACCAACTCTAAGAGCAAGTGTATTTCTTATGATCACATTGTGTGCTGTATTGCAACTTCTCTCTGTGTTCATCTGAATATTCAGTATATGAGCTCCTCAAAATAATACCTCTGTGTTTTTGCAAGATGTGCATGCTCTGCAGGATGGACATTGGGAAAAAACAGAACACTGTGGACACAGAGTGTGATGTCCCCCTGTCCTTTGTGGGAGAAAAATATAATGTAGTACAATGTAACCTAGGATATATGTATCCAGATATGTACAATGCATATAGTTAGAAAACTGCTTAAATTGTGCTTGTGACATATAACCAGCAAAAATGTAAGGGAGGGGTGAGTGCTTCAGGAGATAAAGCAGAACACCCTCCCATCGTTGGGTGCTCTCAGGTGCTTGTTATGATAGAAAAGAATTAGGAGGAAGCGCATCCAAGGTCGGTTCCTCCTTAACCAGCCTAGGAGGAATCACGGATGATAAATATAACCTTTGAAGATACTGTAGCAGTGGATTAATTACAAAACAAATGTTATATGACTTAAGGAGCAGATGTGGGCCTAGGAGTACAACGTGTGGGAAAAATACTGAGACACTGTCTGAAGATGATTGGCTTTCACCGTAATGTATTCATGTGATAACTTAAGATGTGTAATGGTATAAGAATAGACACCCTGTCTGCTAAAATCTAGAGTGTTTTCTCACATTGTTGTGAGGCATTCTCCGTGCTTTGTTATAGGGTTAACAATGTATTGCTGGGTCATTCCAGGAACTGTTTTGAAAAATGGCACGCAAAACTTTGAGGTGTTTGTGAACTCATTGTATGTACAGTACTGTGCAAAAGTCTTAGGCACCTGTATAACATCCTGTACAGATAAGATTCTTTCAAAAATAATTCAATGAAAGGTCCTAAATAAACATACTATACATTGTACATTACATTTTGGTAATTTGGCAGAATAGTTGAAAACGGAATAAAACCTATATTTTTTGTGACCACTCTAGTTAAAACTGCATCACTGCTCTGAGATACTAGAACTGCAGGACAGCGTTGGCTAAGACAATCAGCAGGGAGGGTGTTCCAGGCATGTTGGAGAACAGTTCTTCTGCAGACTTTGTTTGGCTCCTTGCTTCTGATCTCAGACAGCCTTTTTATGTAAAAAGTAGTCAATTGCTTACAGTAATATATTACTTTTTTAAATTAAATACAAAAATGTCTCTGTGAAATTAACTCTTTTGGAAAATGAATATTTGGAATTCTCAAATGTTTTCTTTTATCCTAACACACACAAAAAAATAAACATATGTAAGCCAGTAATAATTAACATTTGGTGTCATGCGCTGGTCAGCTTGCTGACTTCCCCCCCTGGAGCATACATCGTTAGCCCCCACCTTTTGGCACCCATGCCTGTGGGGGAGAGCTAGAGAAGGGTTCCTGGGCCCCCCTTCTCTCACATTCCTTACAGGGTTTGAGCACAGGAATACTGGAGATGGCATAAAGATGTTTCATGATAATCCCAGGTCAGAATATAGTAATGTTTGGTGTTATTCTGATTGGTTCAGTGCGACTGGTGCAATGGTCTAGTTTTCGTAACAGTACCAGTCTCTGTAGAAGCCATTAGCTTTAGCCCCCTGACCAAGGTCTCACTGCCTGGTGGGGGTTTGGCTCTAAATTCCAGATGGCTAAATTCCAAATTCAAGAACAAAGGCCTGGATTTTGGAGATAAGGAGAAGAAACCAAGCAATCTGGGGTTTTGTCTCCTTTCCTTTAATTCACCCAAATCAGGTTTATCCAAAAGGTATATTACCATGAGAGGCACAACACATATTTATTACATAATACGATTGTCACGAAAACTCTCAAATACATCTCTCTCCAGGCATCTCCAGTAAACTCTATGATTCGGACTTCCTTTGGGGGATTCAGACCATTGGCTCCCAAGAATGTCCACATCTAGAAAGACTGAGATAAAGGGAAGGTGGGTTGTGGTTGGGTGTGTTCTGGGGGCTTTTAGGTCGTAGGAGGTAATTCAGCCCTGGGCAAAAACCATGGGAAAAGAATGTCTCCGTGACCCACCACCTGGTCATTTCCTAGGGGAAAGACTCAGGACACTCTCACAGTGCCCCATTTGGACATTTCTGTCATAACACCCAAAACTTCTCCCCTGGGTTAATGGTGGACATTCCGTGACAACTACATCATAATAAAACATAAGGATAATCTGTTTGGTATGGATGTGACCCGGTAAAATCAAGGAATCGGATGAGATACATTTAATACCAAATTGAGTTTAATAAACCATAGTTTCAGTAACTCAAGGGAAAACCTACATGTCCTCTCTGGTAATCATCTCATTTTCCCTACTTAACAACCCCCAAGGGTGGGGGTCTAAATTCCAGATTTATTTCAATAAATTCCTGAATCAAAAAATGTATTGGTTTCTGTCTTCAAAATGGCTCACTGAGTATTGCTTTGTGGAAAGGCTTTGTCTTAGAGGTAGGAAGGGGTCAGGTCAGGTGTGAAAAGCCTACTTACCTGGCAGGACCGCATACCAAATGGTAAATGGTAAATGGTTGGCATTTATATAGCGCCTTTATCCAAAGCGCTGTACAATTGATGCTTCTCATTCACCCATTCATAAAACACTCTCACACCCGACGGCGATTGGCTGCCATGCAAGGCGCCGACCAGCTCGTCAGGAGCATTTGGGGGTTAGGTGTCTTGCTCAGGGACGCTTCGACATAGCCTGGGCGGGGGATCAAACCGGCAACCCTCCGACTGCCAGACGACTGCTCTTACTGCCTGAGCCATGTCGCCCCCACATACATATTCATTGAAGAAAGGTCAGAAGCCCTCCCATTGTCAACTGGTGCTGAAAAATTGTAGTGACAACACTAGGGTTTTGTCATTTATTTTATATTTCTAATTGGATTTGCTACACTATTTTGTCATGTCATTAACAAATTTCAGTGACCCAAACATTTTGTTATAATAGATTAGCATGTGTTTTTACAACAGATTCTGACCTACTTACTGTTGCCTTATTATTGTAGCTGAGTTTGTGCTGAAAATAAAGATATGAGAGACTTTGGAATCACTGTATATAACGTTTGTTAAAATGACACAAATGTGACAGCATGGCACAGTCACCAGTTTTCCTCATTTTGCCCTCAGACCCTGTACAGGATGTTAACCCAGAGGGTTAAACGCCAAGGGGCCCAGGGGCCCTCACACTATAAGCATTGAGCGGTTTGGGGCCCTCACACTGTAAGTGCTGGTCTGGGGGCCCTAGTGCTTAGCTCAGGGTATAAGCACTCAGGGCCCTAGGGGTCAGCTGTGTGCACCGAGGACCCTGACAGTTTTGGGCCACGCCCCGCACGGCCTGGGGCTTAGAGGCCCCCTGGCAGTCCGAGGCCCTGAGGCACTGGCCCCAGTGGCCCGGTCCCTAATCCAGCCTTGGGGAGGGCCACTGCCATCCTCCTCCTGACCAGCCTGCAGCATGGCTCAGGGGCTTCCTCAAAGCCGTTGTAGGTACCGGCACACACCCACATGGAGTTGGAGCGAGGGTTAGATAGCATTCGTCCTTCCAGATGAAGAGGATCCCGTAGGCCTTTCCCAGTAAAAGGAAAACACTAAATAATATCAATAATATTAATATATGGGGAATGGTACCCTGGTATGAATGAATGAAATGATGAATGAAAAGGCTTTTGATTCACAAAAGCAAATTTGTTTTTTGCCCTTATTGCAATATGAGAGCAGTTGACCGCGCCGATCACATTTGGGAAAGCGGACGTCACTGCAAATTGTTGGCCTGTTCACCGAGCAATGTTCTGATTTATAGAATTCACACTTTCATGATAATGCTTTACCTTGATCATCTTACTTCAAAAAAACATCATGAACAACATGTTCACAATGACATCTAAATGAAATTATAGCCTGAAATAGTGATTACAGGGGCCAGAAAATGCACAGAAGTGTATCTGAAGGGCTTCAATGCAGCAACTTTGTGCTCAAAAGTCAGTAACTAAAGCATTGTCCCATCAGACAGACTGTCCTGAGTTTGTGCAGTAACTAAAGCACTGTCCCATCAGACAGACTGTCCTGAGTTTGTGCAGTAACTAAAGCACTATCCCATTAGACTGTCCTGAGTTTGTGCAGTAACTAAAGCACTGTCCCATCAGACAGACTGTCCTGAGTTTGTGCAGTAACTAAAGCACTATCCCATTAGACTGCCCTGAGTTTGTGCAGTAACTAAAGCACTGTCCCATCAGACAGACTGCCCTGAGTTCCTATTCAGGGCAGAATAGATTTTAAAATTACCATGTGACCTTTGAAGGACAATTGAAACCATTATCAGTATTCATGTTTTTAAGATTGTTTTTCCTTAATGCTTATTGTACAAGTAGAACAGTATATACTTTTTGCTAACTTGTTTTATTTGGGATCGATTATCATTGTGAGGTCTGTAATACTGTGAGAAAGGTGTGTTACACTGTTATGTGTGTAAAATAATGTAAAACTGACTGCATAAGCTTTTTCTTCTTAATTTGTTATTGAATGGGAAATATTAATATTATTTTAAACATCATTATTTATCATATTTCCTCTCTTCAGAATCCAGTAAAAGAGCCCAGCTGGCACTGAAAACTCATCTGAAGAAGAAATTTGAATAAATATTAGAAGGTTTAGCAGTGCAGGGCCACACAACTCTCCTCAATGAGATCTATACAGAGCTGTATATCACAGAGGGGGGAAGTGGGGGGGTCAATAATGAGCACAAGGTCAGACAGATTGAGACAGCATCCAAGAGACAAACCACCCAGGAGACTCCAATCCTCTGCAATGACATCTTTAAGCCCTTACCTGGACAAGAGAAACGCATCAGAACTGTCCTTACAAAGGGCATCGCTGGCATTGGGAAAACTGTCTCTGTGCAGAAGTTCATTCTGGACTGGGCAGAAGGAAAAGGAAGGAAAAGAGCAACTTCTGCAGCACTACTTTCCACAACTGAAAGAGATCAAAAGTATTGATGGTGATGAAGTCAAAGTTGAGTTTATCTTTGATGGTCTGGATGAGTGTCGACTTCCTCTACATTTCCAAAGCAATGAGATCTGCTGTGATATAACAGAGTCATCATCAGTGGATATGCTGCTGACCAACCTCATTAAGGGGAATCTGCTTCCCTCTGCTCTCCTCTGGATCACCTCCCGACCTGCAGCAGCCAATCAGATCCCTCCTGAGTGCATCCACCAGGTGACAGAGGTACGAGGGTTCAATGACCCACAGAAGAAGGAGTACTTCAGAAAGAGAATCAGAGATCAGAAGCAGGCCACCAGAATCATCTCACACATCCAGTCTCTACATTATTTGTCACATACCAGTTTTCTGCTGGATTTCTGCTACTGTTCTGGAGACAATGTTGGGTAAAGTAGAGAGTGGAGATCTGCCCAAAACTCTGTCTGTGCTCTGCGTATGAGTATGTGCGCGTGAGTGCATTTATGTGCGTGTTTGTGTGTGTGCGTCTGTGTGTGTATTTCTGCGTCCTCTGTATGTATGAGAGTGTGTCTGTGTGAGTGTGTGTGTGTATTTGTACTGTCTGTGTGTGTATTAGTGTGTGAGTGTGTGTCCGTGAGTGTATTTGTGTGTGTGTGCTCTCTGTGTGTGCTTTGTGTGTGCTTTGTGTGTGTGTGCGTGTATGGCTGGGGGCTGGCAGACTGTGTGTTAATGTACTCTGAGTATCTTCAGTGCATCTCCCAGAATATTTCTGTGAAATGGCACCTCCATCCTCATGCTAAATAGATTTAAAAAAAACTAAACCATGCACCACACCAGAAGCTGGAAATAGTCAAAAGTACCACTGTCAGATCTGTGGGTCCTGTTGGAAAACCCAAAGTGGATGCATTCCGCCATCTGGTGGCCTTTAGGCGCTATTGCAAGTGACTGAGATTCATGGCAGAAGCTGAGGTATAGATCAGTTGCTGTATTGAGTTATAGATTTGTTGCTTTATTGAGTAATAGATTAGTTGTTGTATTGAGTTATAGATTAGTTGATTTATTGAACTATAGATTAGTTGATGTATTGAGTTATAGATTTGTTGCTTTATTGAGTAATAGATTAGTTGATGTACACTGTAAAAACTGAGATTGGGGTTAATTAATATTTAATGAATAAATTATAGTGAGCTATACATAATAAAAAAGGGTATGTGCAGTTTGGAATCACATTGAGTGGAATTCAACCATTTTTTATAATTTATGAATTGCATTTTACTCAGTTTTGTGTGAATAAAATTAGCTGTCAATCAATGAGTAACATTTAATTGTATTTCATCAGGAAAGTGTTGACGTTTGATCAAAATGCCCTTATTGAAAATCAGGAATGATGAAGTTTGATTTAAATACTTTCAGAATCATGTGCAAAAATACCCTTTCCTAAATGTTACTATATATCTCTATACTATATTTCAAATGCTGTTTAGTACTACAATGATAAGTCATACTGTTTGAAGAATTATTATTAATTATGTTAAAATGAATAAGTCAGTCATCTTGAGCAATTAGAACTGTGTGTCTGTTAAAACACATTGAGCTGCAAAGTACAGTCTGTTTAATGAAAGTGCAGAGAACACTTAATCAGGTGTTTACAAACCATGGCATTGGATGCGGCCTGTTTTGACTCTGTGATGCAGCCCAAGAGATGTGGGTCTTTGCAAAGAGATGTTTTGAGTTAGTGATCACCAGCTCAATTTGCCTGCATCATTATATAGGCGAAAGGTTAAGACAGCTCAGCTTTCATAGAGTGACAGAAAATATTAAGGCGGGTTAAGAGAGACAACGTGATGATTTATGACAAATGATTGGTTAGCTATAATGTATAAAGACTAGGATACTTCCTACTGTTACTTTGGAATTCTCTGATCTCTGGAAGTTCTCTGGAGCGCACAGACTCCCCAGATTAATCTGTTTTATTTTTAATTAAAGATTTATAATGAGCAACTAATGAGTCTGAATATTTTTTCAACATCATTGCTGCCAAAACAACTTCACCTACGTAAAAGGGACGAGGAGGAAAAGAGACAAAAAATATTTCCTCAACAAAAGTCAAAGATGCAGAAAATTGGTCAATTTTACTCATTGGGAGATTCTTGTTTTTAATCACCTAGTTACACTTCCGCCCAAAGCCTTTCGCGCCACATGGATGGACATCATCATACCGCACACATTTCATGGAGTGTTTTCCCGAAGGTAAGACCCGTTTCATTATTGTTGGTTAACGAACAAATTAAGTTGCAATTATAGCCTATGCAGTCAAACATTATTTTGATCTAGCCAACTGCAAGTTCTTAAGCCAAATAGGCATATGCCAATTTTACTGATTCAGTTAGTCTGTTTAAGTTTAAGTCAGTTTAAGTCAGATTTATTTGGATTTACTAAATAGTTTTGGGCTATATAATCATTTGGCATGCATTTACTTAATCTTACTTATTTTTTTGTGTAAATTTAGTTGACTTATTCAATTAATTTTAATCAAAGTTGTAGTACTTCAAATCTATTCAATTATATCACGTGTCACTTTGTTGCCACAATTCTTTCAAGTAACCATTGGACACATTTTTTACAGTGTATAGAGTTCACCAAAACAGGTCAAGTTCAAATTTGGCCATAAACGCCCTACCCCAGCATTTCCCCCACAGCTACTTCACATCTGGGTGTGGAGTGGCAGGCTTTAGACAGGGAGCCTGATGGGTATTAGCCCCAGGTGTGCATCTTTACAGGTGAATTCCTCATTTGAAATCTTTCATGGCTCCATCTGTTGGAGCCATTTTGCCACCACATATCTCCCTCTAACACCTGGGCCCATAAGACATGCCAACATGCCATACAGTAACAACCTACCAGCATCCATAAGACATGCTAACATGCCATACAGTAACAACTTACCAACATCCATAAGACATGCTAACATGCCATAGAGCAGCCAAATAATCTACACAATGATAGCAAGGTACATGAAGTAGACAGGAAAACATGCCAGACGACAATCTTCCATTGTAACAGATTTTAAAGGGCCACTATATAATATAATGCTCATGGCTTACAATGAGCAAAAAGTCAAAGTTATGGTATAATCGTAGAGAATTACTCCCCTAAAAAAATAAACATAAAGATCCTTGTAAAAATCATTTGAAAAGGAAAAATAAATATTTCAAATAAGTACTGTCGCTAGTTCTGTGTTCATCTTCGTCTCCCGTATTTCATTCTTATTCTTGTTACCTGTTACCAAGACGCCAGTGCAAGACATTAAATACTATGAGTACCATGATCCACTGAGGTACTTAGTTGCCATCCATAAAAAACAACTGAATGTGCCGTGGAAATTACATAGTGGGTCTTTATCGTCAAGTCAAATTTATTATCCCACAATGGGGAAATTAATTTGCCTCAACACTCCAATACAAAATGAAACCAAAAGCATTAACATACAGAACACAAAGAGGAAATACATTCAGCTCCAGCACACAACACAAACTAATATAATACACCATACCTGGGATATAAGAAAGCATTACAGGGCTGTGATTAATGTTGCTCTGTGTGAGAGCTCATTACACAGACGGACCCCGCTGGGATAAAGGAGACCGCAGAGCGTTTAGTCCTTCTCCTGTGCTGCAGGAGCCCCCGCTGTCCCTATGGCTGTGCCTGCTCAGCTGGCTCCAGTCACCAGCAATCTGTGTGACCTTATTTTCCATGAGTTTAACATCCAACTCCTCAACAGAGATCTGCTCTACGCCAACAACCCGACTAGCCAGTCGCACGACTCACTCCGGTTTGGTCTGGTCTTGTGCTCTCATGTTTCAAAACAAAACAAATGAGTCAGTTGTGTGTATTGTCTGAGTGTTTTGTTGCATTATCGGAGTGTATTGTTTTTACTGGGGGGTATCTAAGGCGGCACCAAAGTATTTTATGAATAACTTATGATATGTCACTGCCACGGACACCAAATATGCGTCATTTAAATCACTGTCTTGTGGGTTATAAGACTGTATAGATTTGATACATTTCACAAGCAGAAACTGTGCGCCTGTGTTAATCACCACAAACTTGGTTACCTGTAATAGTCCCGTCTGCCATTGCCTGACCTGCTGCAATCTGAATAAAGACATTGGGATACCTCCCTGTTGGCAGTTGGAAGCAACAAATGCTGTTGTCCAGGTTTAATCCTCAGACAAACAGACAGACCGAGCACAGGAAGCAGGAAGTTGAGAAGACACTGTGCTGCCTGGTGGAAAAGTCTCCTGCCTCTGTGGATTGAGT
Organism: Conger conger; assembly: GCF_963514075.1. Classification (NCBI taxonomy): domain Eukaryota; kingdom Metazoa; phylum Chordata; class Actinopteri; order Anguilliformes; family Congridae; genus Conger; species Conger conger. The sequence goes on from NC_083775.1 coordinate 41,660,316, forward strand.
CTGCACATAAGTCCCTCCCTGTCTCCTCCACTGGATAGTCTCCTTTACCTGTTGTCTGGGGTAGGAGGAGAGGGAGGTGGCGGTTCTGTAAAGGAGCATGCACCTCCCTTCTCCAGCACGTTACCCAAATGAAGAAGTTTGCAGACCGCCGTCCTGCTCCTCGATGCACTGTGGGACAAAGGGTCTGCTGGTCCTACAGGGACATTCCCCCCAGCGCCGTCTGCGCTCGCCCCGAGGTTCTTGGGCCCCTTCACCATTACCCGAGACCTCACGCCCTCTGCCATCCGTCATCAAATCTGAAAAAAAAAAAAAAAAAAGATTCTTATTTTCTGATGGTCTAAGGCAGAGGTGGCCAACCCTGGTCCTGGAGAGCCACAGGGTGTGCTGGCTTTCGTTGTTACTCAGCAGTTAATTGATCAAAATAAAGGTCCTCATTTTTCAGCTATTTTTTTCAGCCAACAAGGCCTTCAGTGTCAGTTCTTTATTTATTCTCCTAGTAATTCACAGTTAATAAGAGATGCTAAATTCAATATTTAATTTAAGTCATTGTTTGCATTTGAGTTGGCAAAGCTACAGTATATCCCAATAGTGATATGCATTATTTTGACAATTATATAAATGTATTCAAAGCTGTTTAATATTTAATGTTGACACCAGATAATCAAGTAGTTGGGATATTTCCTTTCTATAGATTCTGTGTTTGTAATGGTTCAACGGTTAAACGAAACTGATTTGTAAAGGCAAAAACGGAGGGCAAAAGAATGTTCGAGAAAACAGGCAAAAAAGTCAAAAATCCAGTAAATCAGAAGGCATAAGTACAAAAGGGCGAAGGCAAAAACCGAAGTCACTAAAACAAAGCAGAATATCAAAAACCAGAAAATCAGAAGGGCAAACAAAACAAGAGGGCAAGGCAAGCTCGGAAATCAAAGGCGAAGGGGTGCCTTTTGGAATCTCAAGAAATAGGTTTACAGGTAATTCGGCACTATGACTGATCAACGTTCTGACACGGGTTGAAACAGAGACTGAGGTTTAAATACATGAGGGAAGGTGACAATCTAGGCGGGGCTGGGAAAAAGGTGGGCTAAACAAATAGACAACAGGTGGGGAAACATAATAGGGTAATAACATAATAACGGGAGGGAGACGAAAACGCGGACTGAATGCACGTAACCAAACATGTAAAACATATGGCTCCGGATTAGGGAGTAGACATTTGCATAGATTGAAGACGTAGTGATAGTCAGAGACAGGTGCGAACACTTAGGGATAGCATAGGGAAGCGGAGTTATAGAACAGTGCAGAAAAACTAAGAGATTTGCGTTAGTGAATTAGTTACGTGAACTACCCAATAAAAGTGACTGTTAGTTAGTTAGACAGACAGTAAGTGTATTAATCGGATTAGTGCTGTACAATATCTAGATTTGTAGTAGTTAGTAAGAATAGTGCTTTACAACATTTAACTACCAAGAGAAGCAGGAAGTAAGAATCGCGAGTTTGGAAGGAATGTTGAAAACCGAAACTACCGTAAACACCCGAATAGTGGGACGCGCAGACAGGGGAGTGACTAGGCTGGTAAACATTCAGACGTAGACATAACAGGGGATGACAAATGAGAACTGTAATAGAAAAAAATAACCAAGGATGTATGAAAAATGAATAAATAACAAGAATAAAGATAAATACACACAGGACAGATACAGAAACATTACATATAGCTGTTGGTTGACATATGGCTTATTGTAACGTTATGCCATTTGTTAAGGTTCACAGAAAATCTGTGTTTATTCGTTGACACACAAATTCAACCAGCAAACTGAACATAGCTGTGGAGGGCAACACAGTGCCCAAGTCACAAGGAAAACAATGCATTAAATAAAAAATACCATGCCCAGAAGAGGCCCAAGCAAGTTTTAGAGAACAAGTTGACAGGAAAGGTATTTGGCAGAAGTGAACACAGACAGAGGTGGCAGTGTATCATAGACTGAGCATGTTTGTTTTGGAATATTTTCAAGGTGAAAATCCTGCATAGTATGCCTTTAAATAAATAAATAAATAAATAAATGTGTGCATAAAGAAAGAGGACTATTGTAGAGGCGTCTTAACGAATCCAAAAATCGCCTCTACTTGGGTGAGTCGGAGGTCCCAACAAACAGTTCCATACAAAAACGGAGTCATGCGCATTTTAAATAAGCGTTCTTTTATTGACTCCAAAATATATTTGCAATCAGCATTAGCCATTGCTACTGCCTTTGAAAACCTATTTGCTCCCAGAAAGCACCCCGTTTCCTGTTCTTATATATTCTGCATATCAATTTGAACACAAGGGGGCAATGACAACATAAATAAGTCAAAATAAAGCAAATATCAGAAGCAAATATCATCGTTGAATAAATCAAACCAATCAATATTATTGAGAATTCAAAATTAATATTAGGGAATAAACAAAACTAACATGTAGGCCTAAATGGATCCTACAACTATAAGGAATATTCCAAAATCAGGTTTTAAAAGACTCATCATAACCCTTGAAACACTTTTGGCAGATGTTATGCAAGGAAGACGCTATAGAAAAACATGCCTTTTCTTTATCGGTGGTACCACAAACTACTACACTTAAACAAATTAATCTGTTAAATGCATATACCAAGTTACCAAGGGTTTCACAATATGGGATAGGGATATTCTGTTGCACCATGACACCCCTACCACCATGTGTCACAGATGAGGGGGGTGATTTGGTTCTTGGGCCGTTCCTTTTAGTCTCCACAGTTTGCTCTACTTATCACTCTGATACAAGTCAACCTTGGTCTCATCTGTCCACAAGACCTTTTTCTAGAACATGCCCTTTTATTTTCTGCTGTAAGATAATGACTGCCTGGACTCTAACTGGCACAATTCTGGGCACCATGTTGACAAATGGCAATAACAGACTTTAAAGGCAATGGATATTGAACATTTTCTGATAACTGCACTACAGAAGTGACTGAACACACTTGACTAATCAGATACAGCTGAAAAGGCAAATGTCCAATTACTTCCCAGAAAAAGAGGGTGACTATGTATAAAAATTGCAGCAATTCCTACACTTAAGGTAGATATGGATCTACCTTAAAGGTGACAGTCTGCCCTTTCAGCTTGATTTTAAATCCAATGTACTGGAGTAGAGAGCCGAAATAACAGAAATTGTATTGCTGTCCAAATACTTGCAGACTGCACTGTATGTACATATATATGTATGTGAATGTTTGTGTGTGTATATATGAGTATGTATCTATGTATGTATGTATGTACACGTGTGTGTGTATGTAGTTCTGTATGGATGTGGTTGTGTCTGTGTGTGTGTGTGTGTGTGTGTGTGTGTGTGTGTGTGTAGTTCTGTATGGATGTGGTTGTGTTTGTGTGTGTGTGTAGTTCTGTATGGATGTGGTTGTGTGTGTGTGTAGTTCTGGATGGATGTGGTTTTGTATGTGTGTGTGTGTATGTAGTTCTGTATGGATGTGGTTGTGTGTAGTTCTGTATGGATGCAGTTGTGTGTGTGTGTGTGTGTGTGTAGTTCTGTATGGATGTGATTGTGTGTGTGTGTGTGTAGTTCTGTATGGATGTGGTTGTGTGTGTGTGTGTGTGTGTGTGTGTAGTTCTGTATGGATGTGATTGTGTGTGTGTGTGTGTGTGTGTGTGTGTGTGTGACTACATTACATTACATTATTGGCATTTTGGCAGATGCTCTTATCCAGAGCGACTTACAGTTGATTAGACTAAGCAGGAGACAATCCTCCCCTGGAGCAATGCAGGGTTAAGGGCCTTGCTCAAGGGCCCAATAACTGTGCGGATCTTATAGTGGCTACACCGGGATTAGAACCACCGACCTCGTGTCCCTGTCATTTACCTTAACCACTACGCTACAGGCCGCCCGTTTTTTGTATGGATGTGGTTGTGTGTGTGTGTACTTCTGTATGGATGTGGGTGTGTGTGTGTGTGTGTGTGTGTGTAGTTCTGTATGGATGTGGTTGTGTGTGTGTGTGTGTGTGTAGTTCTGTATGGATGTGGTTGTGTGTACTGACCCTCCTGTCTCTGAAGGCACCAGGCTGGACTGGATCCTGTACACAGTGCCCACCTCCGCCTTCCTGCTGGGGCTCTCTCTCTTCTCCCTGGTCCTCATCAAACACAAGCAGCATGCTTCTCAGCCAGTGGCAGGTGTGGTGTAAGTTAGATGACATCTGATGTCATGATGCCCAGGACTGAGAGTAAAGAGGGAGCTGATGAATGGATGTCTATCTGAACGTGGTGTTGAGTAAAGCGCTGTGTGTCTGTTAACCGTGGTCGTGCGAGTCGCTGATGAATGGATGTATATCTGAACGTGGTGTTGAATAAAGCGCTGTGTGTCTGTTAACCGCGGTCGTGCGAGTCGCTGATGAATGGATGTCTATCTGAACGTAGTGTTGAGTAAAGCGCTGTGTGTCTGTTAACCGTGGTCGTGCGAGTCGCTGATGAATGGATGTATATCTGAACGTGGTGTTGAATAAAGCGCTGTGTGTCTGTTAACCGTGGTCGTGCGAGTCGCTGATGAATGGATGTATATCTGAACGTGGTGTTGAATAAAGCGCTGTGTGTCTGTTAACCGTGGTCGTGCGAGTCGCTGATGAATGGATGTATATCTGAACGTGGTGTTGAGTAAAGCGCTGTGTGTCTGTTAACCATGGTTGTGCGAGTCGCTGAAAGAGCCCAACGCGACAGCAGGCTGCCGTTGCAGCAGCGTTGTGTCAGTGGTGTGCCAGGAGTGTCCAATGTGGAGTCAGATTATACCCACAGCTCCGTCCCCATTCCTCCAGAGAGTTCCTCCCTGTCCCAGTCACCCCCAGCTGCTCACTGGGGCCTGGGGCCTGGCTTTCAGGTTTGGGGCCCGAGTCCAGTGATTCACAGATGAGTTTGAGTCCAGTGATTCACAGCTCAGATGAGTCCAGTGATTCACAGATGTTGAGTCCAGTGAATCACAGATGAGTTTGAGTCCAGTGATTCACAGCTCAGATGAGTCCAGTGATTCACAGCTCAAATGAGTCCAGTGATTCACACCTCAGATGAGTCCAGTGATTCACAGATGAGTTTGAGTCCAGTGATTCACAGATGAGTTTGAGTCCAGTGATTTACAGCTCAGATGAGTCCAGTGATTCACAGATGAGTTTGAGTCCAGTGATTCACAACTCAGATGAGTCCAGTGATTCACAACTCAGATGAGTCCAGTGATTCACAGATGAGTTTGAGTCCAGTGATTCACAGCTCAGATGAGTCCAGTGATTCACAGCTCAAATGAGTCCAGTGATTCACAGCTCAGATGAGTCCAGTGATTCACAGATGAGTTTGAGTCCAGTGATTCACAGCTCAGATGAGTCCAGTGATTCACAGCTCAAATGAGTCCAGTGATTCACAGCTCAGATGAGTACAGTGATTCACAGCTCAGATGAGTCCAGTGATTCACAGCTCAAATGAGTCCAGTGATTCACAGCTCAGATGAACACAGTGATTCACAGATGAGTTTGAGTCCAGTGATTCACAGATGAGTTTGAGTCCAGTGATTCACAGCTCAGATGACTCCAGTGATTCACAGATGGGTTTGAGTCCAGCGATTCACAGATGAGTTTGAGTGCAGTGATTCACAGATGAGTTTGAGTCCAGTGATTCACAGCTCAGATGAGTCCAGTGATTCACAGCTCAAATGAGTCCAGTGATTCACAGCTCAGATGAGTACAGTGATTCACAGCTCAGATGAGTCCAGTGATTCACAGCTTAAATGAGTCCAGTGATTCACAGCTCAGATGAACACAGTGATTCACAGATGAGTTTGAGTCCAGTGATTCACAGATGAGTTTGAGTCCAGTGATTCACAGCTCAGATGACTCCAGTGATTTACAGATGGGTTTGAGTCCAGCGATTCACAGATGAGTTTGAGTGCAGTGATTCACAACTCAGATGAGTCCAGTGATTCACAACTCAGATGAGTCCAGTGATTCACAGATGAGTTTGAGTCCAGTGATTCACAGCTCAGATGAGTCCAGTGATTCACAGCTCAAATGAGTCCAGTGATTCACAGCTCAGATGAGTCCAGTGATTCACAGATGAGTTTGAGTCCAGTGATTCACAGCTCAGATGAGTCCAGTGATTCACAGCTCAAATGAGTCCAGTGATTCACAGCTCAGATGAGTACAGTGATTCACAGCTCAGATGAGTCCAGTGATTCACAGCTCAAATGAGTCCAGTGATTCACAGCTCAGATGAACACAGTGATTCACAGATGAGTTTGAGTCCAGTGATTCACAGATGAGTTTGAGTCCAGTGATTCACAGCTCAGATGACTCCAGTGATTCACAGATGGGTTTGAGTCCAGCGATTCACAGATGAGTTTGAGTGCAGTGATTCACAGATGAGTTTGAGTCCAGTGATTCACAGCTCAGATGAGTCCAGTGATTCACAGCTCAAATGAGTCCAGTGATTCACAGCTCAGATGAGTACAGTGATTCACAGCTCAGATGAGTCCAGTGATTCACAGCTTAAATGAGTCCAGTGATTCACAGCTCAGATGAACACAGTGATTCACAGATGAGTTTGAGTCCAGTGATTCACAGATGAGTTTGAGTCCAGTGATTCACAGCTCAGATGACTCCAGTGATTTACAGATGGGTTTGAGTCCAGCGATTCACAGATGAGTTTGAGTGCAGTGATTCACAGATGAGTTTCAGTCCAGTGATTCACAGCTCAGATGAGTCCAGTGATTCACAGATGAGTTTGTAAGCCCCCATTAACCCAATGAAAAAGTTAGCTGTGTAGGCCGAAGGTATCTGCGTGTCCTTCAGGTGCTGCTTGGGAAGAGGTTGATGTTATTACCTAATTTAACCCATTCCCTCGAGAAACTAGATCAGTCAGGGAAATACCAAGTGACAAAGACAGCAGTATCACTCTGCCTTCCGTTTTTTACTGATATGGACTGACCCAGAACTCCGGGAATGGTGCATCTTACAGTTTCTATAGACTTTGACTCTGTTTTAATATAGTTAGGTCCAATTGTATAATATTCTCATTATCTAAATTTGGACTTGATTGTTACGGGAATCCTGTACTGAGATTTACTCTCTGAACAGTCCTCTGCTGGTACCGCCGCATGTCACATCGCGCGTTATGTGCACGTCTCACGAACTGACTAGATATCTATAGTCATCACAGAGGTTGCAGGAATAGCTACTCTTGGGTATATCTGTTTACAGCCTAGGGACCCAAGCAGACCAACCTAGCTACGGCTGTGCTCGACATGAATGAACTACCACGCGGAGGCGAGGGATTTACCATCATAGGTCTACGGGTGCTGTACGCCGTGATACATTAAGCATAAATATTCATCCTCCCTAGACCAGTTTGAGGGGGTAAACCAAGCATTCCCTGTATAACTTTGATTATCAGTAAGCGAAACCACACAGATCAAGTTTTAACAATTTATTTTACCAGGCAGGTTACATACACGTAATTACATACTAGTTCCAAATCAAAAAACATTACAACGGAAACCAAATTACGGAGTCTTAAAAGTCATACCTGGTAATAAAAGCTACATATGGGAGTCTGGCTACAGACACCCTGTACATAGAAATTACGTGCACTGTGTGCATGGGAGGCTGATTGCATTCTCCCAGATTGCTTAGTTTACTGTCCTTAAATCCAAAATCTGGCCTTTGATGTTAACCCTAAAAATGGGTCACCCATCTGTAATTTGGAGCCCCTAGGAAATGCAGGGGGGTTGAGGCACATGGCTTTCACTGGGGCAGAGCTCCACACAGTTTCTCTCTGGTTCCTGGTTGGTTATGATGTCCAGGGTTTGTTGTTGCAGAAATAAAACCATTGCACCAGTCGCACTGAAACAATCAGAATAATACCAAACATGAATATTATCTAAACTGACTTTGTAATGAAACATGTTGTGCTGTACACATCATTTAGTGACTGAGTAAAGAGGGAGAGAGTAATAAAGGGGGGTTCAGGAGAAGGTCAGGGCCTAGCAGGAAGTATTTCCTCCCAACCTCTCTGTGCCGTAAAGAATGTTGCCCCGTAGTAAAAGAGTTTCACGGCTGGAGGCCTGAGTCTTCCCCCACCGGCTCCTGCCCATATGGGTGCGGAGATAGTGGGGGTTAATGGTGCATGCTCCTGGGGTTAAATTACTTTCCAGCCTCATATTCCACAATACCAGAGGAAGCCAGCAAGCTGACCAGCCCTGAGTGATAATGCCAGATATTAATAATTTCCGTCTTACAAGTTTGAGTGCAGTGATTCACAGATGAGTTTGAGTGCAGTGATTCACAGATGAGTTTGAGTGCAGCGATTCTCAGATGAGTTTGAGTCCAGTGATTCACAGATGAGTTTGAGTCCAGTGATTCACAGATGAGTTTGAGTACAGTGATTCACAGATGAGTTTGAGTCCAGTGATTCACAGGTCAGATGAGTCCAGTGATTCACAGATGAGTTTGAGTGCAGTGATTTACAGATGAGCACAGCCATTCACCAAAATATTTTGTTGAAAAGCAATATGGCATGGCTATTCTGTGAGAAGAGTTTGAGTACTAAACAATGAATTAACCTTTTTCCAAACTCCTTGCAGAAAGAATCATCCGTGAGGAGAAACTCAACAGAATTAAACTTGCATAATGCGGGTATTACTTTGCTGTGTGAGTCTATCAGCCTACCATTCAACTGAGATCTACGTATGTTTTTGTTTCCATTGCTCTTTTAGTTGAAGAGAACTACTACGTCATAGCATTTCATTACGCTTTGCTATTTGGAGACAAGCACCATGTGCTGTGATATTACTTATGATTGTTAGTTGAGTTTGTATAGTACTATCTGACCCTCATTTCTGATACAAAAATACAGAAATTATATCACTGGCAATGTGAGTGGAGCCTTGAAGTGTTGACATAACACTGGGTGCTACGGTTGGGGTGGCCCTCTGACATAGATCATGTATCTGACAGAAGTTACCTCTTACTTACCTTAGCTTAGAGTTTGACTAGATTTTGTCAGGATGATTGCCAGCTTGAGAGAGGCTTTGACTCCTCACCCATAGGGTGAGACAACATACCAAACCTGAACAATGAAATAAACCTCCCTCACAATGTTGTACATACAGAATGTATGTGTTACTGCTAGGGCATTCATCACATATGGTCAGCATCATCTCAGGATAGTCCTGACCCTGAATTGTGAAGGGATTTTTGAGATCTCAAACGGTATGGCAATGGCGAGGCGTACAATACATGTTATATATTGTGGACATATACTTTCACGGAAATGCACCAAATCCGGCAGCCATGTGGGTGTCCTCAAGACAAACAAATTTCTCATTTGCAACCCTTAACTTTTCCGAAAAGGAAGTCAGCCATTTTTACTTTTAAGTACTCCTCCTAGGGGGTTCATCATATTCACACCAAATGTGGTGAGAATGGTCTCAGGATAGTCCTGATACTATATTGAAAGGATATTTCTGATATCTCAAACGGTCAGGCCACGGCGAAGCGTACAATTTTATGCCTCGCCGCGCCAACAGGAAGTGGCTGTAATTTCATTCTAGATCGTCATATCTGGCTGATATTTCACACATATGTTCGTTGTTGGAATGTAATCACATCCATATACCAAAAACAGCTCAATGTTATAGCACCACCATCTGGCAACAGGAAGTGGCCTTAATTTCACTCTAAATCTTCCGATGTGGCTTAGAATTTAGAAATAGGTTTATTGTTGGAGTATAATTAAATCCATATACCAAAAATGGCTCAATGTTATAGCGCCACCATCTGGCAACAGGAAGTGGCTTTAATTTTACTCGACATCTTCCAATGTGGCTGAAAATGTACAAATATATTTATTATTGGAGTGTAATCAAATCCATTAACCATACACAGCTCAATATTATAGCAACACCATCTGGCAACAGGAAGTGAGGCTTATATCATTGATGCATTCCAATAGCAGCACCAACATCTTCATTGATCAAAGGGGAATTCCTGTGCACACTATACGTTGCCCAGGAAGGTGATAATTTCCAAAGTGTGTACATATTGTTAATCATGTCATTGCCGCAACTATGCCACCAAGGCGACTGCGCCCATGGTGCTTGGGCCCGCTCATTGCTGCTTGCAGCTATATTTGTCTTTGTGATTTACTTTATGTATTGGTATTTTTAGTTGGCTAGGTAAGCAGTGTTTGGATAATTAAGTTTGGTCACTTTTGCCTTGTTGTTTGTTTGTTTATTTGTTCGTTTAAAAAAAAGAATTCAAATAGGCCCTGGTCCTTATCTTTGTTGTACAGGTAGCAGTGAAATTGTACTTGTAGTTAGTGTGAAGAAGAATGGCATATTGCAAATTTTGGGACTGATCCATGCAATGTGATCAGCCAACTCAAAAGTCAATTAACAGTCATTGTGGATCCACACAACCGATGGGCCCTTGAGCAAGGCCCTTAGCCCTAAATTTGAATTACTGTATTTTTGTTTTCAATTGTTTTTGGGTCTTTTCATACTACACTGTGATCCCTGGTGTACTGTATTCCATTCTTTTTCTTGCCCTGTGTGTAATGAGACGAATGACAACAAACTCAAAAATTACGTGACTAGTTAAAAATGATAGCTACAGTCTTAGCACATTATGGATAGACTGCATTTATAAACTGTGTTTGATGATTAATGCAATCTTTTGGAACAATTTCTCTCTTTGCATTATACAAGTAGTATGTAATGTAATATCAATACAAAACAAATATGAAGATATAATTACCATGTATGTTAAACAAGCAATAATCATTATAAGTACCATTGGTTCATATGAACATCATTGTGCAGTCTTATCTATCTTTGTGGGACTAGATTCAGACTTGTGCTGATAGAGTATGGAACACATTTGTTAGCTAAATGGCTTTAGGGGTCCAAGGCCAAATAGTGTCCTGGAAAAATGAGCCTCAAAGCCAAATTAGCATAATTTACCCCCCCAATTGCCAGTTAGAACAGTTAAGTATTCACTTTAAACTCTCAATCATAAAACCTAGCATCCCATCAACTGCCTGTGGGCCGAAGGTGTGGGTCAACAGGCTGAAGGCAGATTCAGAGTGCAGCCTTGACAAATTCTCCCTGATCCTATGCAAGGTTGTCCTATAGTTAAAAAACACAAACAAGGTGGTGCTGGTTATGGTTTGAGTGGCTCTGTAAGTATGGAAAATGTAGCGAGGAAAACAACTTGTAGCAGAAGGATATCCATTTGTAGTCCACAACAAAACTCTTGCCTTCAAGCAGAGTCTGAGCAAACTAAAATATGAATTAGGTTGTGTAGGAAGAATACATTTTGTGCTTCAGTGTTCTTGGATGGTCACCTAACACTTCAATCATACTAAATGATCATGGGGGGGTAGGAAGCCTGTACTGAATGATCAAGGGGGTTCACTGTCTGCTTTGCTGACAATGACCACTTGGTTTCCTTGATCACATCATCCATCCATCCATCCATTATCTGAACCCGCTTATCCTGATCAGGGTCGCAGGGGGGCTGGAGCCTATCCCAGCATACATTGGGCGAAAGGCAGGAATACACCCTGGACAGGTCGCCAGTCCATCGCAGGGCACACACACCATTCACTCACACACTCATACCTACGGGCAATTTAGACTCTCCAATCAGCCTAACGTGCATGTCTTTGGACTGTGGGAGGAAACCGGAGTACCCGGAGGAAACCCACGCAGACACGGGGAGAACATGCAAACTCCGCACAGAGAGGCCCCGGCCGACGGGGATTCGAACCCAGGACCTCCTTGCTGTGAGGCGGCAGTGCTACCCACTGCACCATCCGTGCCGCCCATGATCACATCATATGCATCCAAAATAATGTGTATTCGCCTGTCTGTCACCCAATCAGGGACAGGTACCTGCATTTTACTTCAGGAGGTTTGGGGCTCATTCTTTTCTACCGTGATTTGCTTTTACCCGGTATGCTTCATACTGTAATTAAAGACTATTTTTGCTATATTAATAAATTGCTGTTAACCTGAATATCGGACTAGTTTTACTTCACAAAGGACCAAATTCCTACATTTATTGGCAGGCCAGCGATGAACAAAAAGCAGGGACGATGGGAGAACCTTTTCTTTTCCATCAGGAAAATCTACACCATCCAATATGTTTATCAACAAAGAATCCAAGAACATTCGCAGAGCCACACCAAGCCAGGATGTTTGTTGCACAGAGAGAAGATAGGCCATTTGCTGCTGCAAGGAAACAAGACAGACTGGACCTCCATCGCATACTTAGATTTGTTTTATGGTTGTGTAACAGTGAGATTTGTCAGCTGTGGCAGAGGTGAGCAAAATAGCACAGATTTAGGAGTAAATTCGAGACTTGAATTGAATATGTAAATTCTGACCTGTTTAACAGTTAAGTTAGCTTTACAGGGTTAAACGGGAGGTGTGTTTGTAGAGGAACTGGATTTTTTGGAAAAAGTACCAGCAGGGTCTCCCACGTTTATCCTGTGTCCTTGAGGTAAACCACCACAGTTGGTATATTGTACATAGGTGTACTCAGAACCTAGGAAATGGATTATGCCATTGAGTATATTGCAAAACATTGCAAAGAGGGATCATATGGATCTCTGTTAGGGAAATCA